>NW_021319229.1:358631-424254 GCF_001605985.2 Dendrobium catenatum
CCTACTCTTGACCAATCGGATAGCCAGGGCATGGGTGTGACTTAGAGAGGGGTAGTGTATGACCTAGGCCACCTTACTGGAGGTGTTGGTCCAGGTTCAATGGGTTCATTAGTTTTAAGAGTTGCTCAATCCCCAAGTGCTCTTTGGAGCACTTATGGGTAGACTACATAGATATCTTAACCCCAAGTGAGGCCACATAGCGTCTGTGGAGCTGAGAAGAGGTGTATTGGTCATGGGCAACTCTTCAATAGACCTTGATTTGGATTCAATTTGAATTAAGATTCAAGATGGCTCAAGGGACGGCCTCTCCTTTTGGTCACTGGAGTCAATGCCAAGTATGGCTAACCAGCGACGTGAACAAAGTTGGAGTCGAGAGCACGAAGAGGATATCTTTATCTTAGGTGACCCAAGGTAGTCATCCCATGCGTTCTAGAGAACTTGTAAATAGACATTTGGTTCAAATTGAGAAAAGAAGCGCCGTGTATGAGGTCACAATGTGGGTTCAAACTTGGTTGGACATGGTAACCAGGTTAACCAAGAAGGTCTGAGGCAATAGGATTATTCAACAAAGTTGTGATTTTGGTATTTATTTGAAACTTCATGAAAGTAGTTTTCAAAGAGTTGGCATATTATTTGGGTTGAAAAATGTCCATTGATATCTATATAAGGGGTTTGTGTTTGTGTCTATTTTGACCCATAACTGGTCAAACGATATAGGTTAAAAATGAGTGACTGAACAAATCTGCTAAGCTTTAACTGCGCTCAATGGCAGTTAGAAATTACATAGTCTGGGACAGTCAATTGGAGCTTGATAAGGGCTCCAAGATCAACCTAATACTAGATTCAAGGGGTTAGGGTCTCGAAGTCGGCATTGGACTGGAAAATTGAGAGACTGAGTAATAGCCTTGGGATTATAGCTTCTCAGATCTGTTGTTAGAGATTCTACTCACAAACTGCGAAGCGTCAAATCTCAGAGTAGTGATAGCCTCTAGAAGAGATGTCTTATCACTTTGCAAGTGAATGACTCAACTTGATATATCTCGAAAGAGGCCATTTGACTGTGTTCTGAGATGTGTTGAAATAATCGTTTAAAAGGGTGATTAGGACAATGGCTCAAGACTTTGGGATTTGAGTCTGGATTTCTGGATTTTGAAATGGATTTCAATTTGATACGTGCATCTGAGAAGTATACACAAATCCATAATAAAACAATCCTTTGTTCAGGATTGATTGATAGTGTACATTGCCATGGATAGGGTCAAAAGCATAAATCAAAAAGGTTTAGGGTCAAAGTCATAGGTTGGAATATTGGATTCTCAAGTGGATTTTGAAACATATCCAAATTTTGGCAGGTGGTTGGGAATTTGAATTAATTGGCGGTTTCATTAGAATGCGATTATGAGATCAATTGAATCATCAAGGGTAGGGATTAGTTGAGTTGGAGTTGATCAAAGCCGAATGACCTGGTCGGCGCGATTTGATTTCGAGATGTTAGTTTGATCAGTGTTTAGGATGATTTGGAACTTGATTGGGCCTAAGGATCATAGATGGGTTTTCCTAGATCTTAAGGGAATCCTAAGCTAGTAGAGTAGGGCCCTAAGGTCTGGCTCCAGGAAAGGATGGCCTAAGATCCTAGAGTAGATCCCTGAGTCATGAATCTAGGAAAGGATCTTAGGTCTAGGAGTGGATCCTAGGATCTAGAATTAATCTGGAGTTTAGAAGGGCCTTAATGACCTCATACAAAAATGAGGTCAACAATTGTGCAGTAGAAATTGTATATTTTTTTAGTATTTTTATTTGAATGTCGTATTTGCTTTAGCCTGGAGTACAATTGCAAATTCATAAGGACCAGTCTAAAATTTTTTTACATTAATTAAAGTTAAAATTTTTAGGATAAGATAGAAACTCTAACGGTCTTAAGAAGTAAGCTTGGACTCACCGAGGGTTTTTCATTCATCATATTATACCTTCTCTACCTTGCTAGGCACCTCCCCGCCTGCGGGTTCTGACAGACCACCTGACCTATGATGGTGCTGATCTGTTAATGGGATGTTGTGCAATCTCTAGGGGAATACCTAATTTTTAAGCCAAATTTTTAAACTGCTTCATTTTAATTTATGCATTTAATCGAGTCGACTAGCATGCATTATATTAGTAACAAATTAAATCGAGTCTAAAATTTTAATTGCATTTATTTAGACATCAAATACCTGACATAAGTTAAGGGGATAATTAAGGATCTTCTCTAGATGTTGACCCCATTCCTTTAAACCTATCTTAAATAACGTCCCTACCACTCAACATTAATAGACCGGACTCATTGTTTTAAAGCACCTAGGTGGTTTAGCTGGCTCCCTAATCTAGGTCGGGGTAAGTCCAGATTTATATTGCACTAGCTAGGTTCGGGTCACTGATTTTTAGTACCCAATTTAGACTTAAGTTTTGAGGCAAGCTCAGGCTATAAACCCTCAACTTCCCGGAATTGAATCCCTAACTTCAAATAAAATTGATCACTCAAATTTAAAATCTCTATCAATCAAATTTAAGCCCAAAACTTAGGATAGGCTGAGGTGTTTTTGAAGTAATTCAGAATCTCAAAACACATCCCATACTTCTTCCTTTGACTCCAAAAATAAGTGTTTAACCTTGAACCAATCCCACTTGAAAATTCAAACCCTTACCACCTTTGACATCCAACTTTGAAACTCCAGATAAAATTTATATTGTTATTTTAATCGAGAGTATTCATAGGAAAACTCCTGTTTCTCCTATGATGTAATTAACTACAAGGGCTTATGCTCGTAGTAGATTTAAAAACCCAGACCAAATTTTCAAAATCAAAATTTCAAAACCTCAATTAATTCTCTTTGGGAAAATTCAAAATTAAAATATCATTATCTCCATTTTAAAATAATTAATAGTGATTGATAACTTCTTTCCTCGGAGAGATATATCAATTTCTATTATGATTTTGATTATTAAATTAACGATATCTGATCCAAATTATTTTAGTTAAATAATTAATTGAATATCTTTTTGAACTTTTGAGATCATATGATGTCTCTCTTGAGTTTGACTATGATAATCAGGATGAATTAAAAATTTTATAATTTGAACCCATTAGGGAAAAATATGAAATTAAACTTTTTCAAAACTACATTTTTCAATCAAACAATAAGAAATTCTCTTGTCAAGAATTTCTTATTTAATTGTTGGTGATCTTAGGTAGGTAAATGCATCTATATTCAAGTATTTCTTTTGATGATGGCCAAGTTTGTTCTAGAGCCAAAATTGGTAATGGTGTTGGAGCAAAAGCAGAGGCTTGAAGATAGTGAAGATGCTATAACATCTTTATAGATATTAATATATTAATCTTTGTTTAATTGCATTTAGTAACATGAAAAATTTTAGTAGAAGAACTGAAGATAATGAAGATGCTATAACATCTTTGCAGGTATTTATATATTTATCTATGTGAAATTGCATTTTAGTAACATAAATAATTTTAGTAAGATTAGAGTTTGATCATTCACCATTTATCATAAATGAGAATCACTTGATATATAGCATAATTTAAATTGCACAATATGTGGTTTTCCTTGAGGCCCACCTCAATGTAATTCCCGTGAAAAATGCATAGAGGCTTACACCTTGAGGTTTTTTATATGGGGCTTGTGACTCATATTGGTTGAGGTCCACCTTGAAGCGTGCCTCATCTTACTAGAGTGAGACATACGCCTCAATCGATATATATATATATATATAACTTATTAGAACCCTAAACTAAATCCCCTAATAAATCACACATTCATGCACCCCCAAGCCACAACAACTTCCTTTCAACAGCTTTGACCTCTTGCCAACTGCCATTGTCTTAAATACCACCATAGTAGCCACCGCTGGGAATCACCTGAAAACCGCACACCATCACCACCACCTATTCTAAAAATTTTGAAGTATTACTCATCTTTACGTTGATGACAAATATTTATGAAAAAACAAATGATTGAAGTAAATGAAGAAGAAATAGATTGAGATGCATTGAACTCCAAAGGATGAGAAATGGGAGAGATCAATTTGTTATGACGACGACTCAAATAAAAACCCCTTATTAATAAAAGTGCATATGTTTTTTAAGCTGTTGTTAATTATGTCAGCTTTCTTAAGGAATTGAATGCAGATGAGTAGGGAACTAAGAAAGAAGAAATTTGGATGAACTTAATTCTATAAGATATTATTACATGATTCATATATTTCATGTTGTTTTTTTCTTGTAATATTTGGGTTTCAATTCTTTTTCATGCAATTTATCACTTGTCACATTATGTCTTCTGCAATTTTTTATTTCATATATATGCCAATATTTTACTTCATAGTTCAATATAAAGTTAATATGTTATTCTTTAACATATTATTTGAGTATTATATTAAAAATCACTTTGAACCTTTATTTTCACTTTACACCATTTTTGAATTTTGAGGCTTACGCCTCAAAATGCCTTGAGGCTTATGCCTCAAAATGCCTTGAGGCTTATGCCTCACCTCATGAAAGAAAAATGCCTCAATACCCAATTGTACAATTTTATACCTTGATACATAGTAGAGGTTTTATGTTGATTTTCTTTTTTAAAATCTTATCTATTTCTCATTGTATCTACATTAAGTTCATTAATAAAATGTGAGGAATAGGTTGAGTAAAATCAATTTCTGAACGTTAAAGAAGGAACTTCAGGGACGGTTATGATGGTACTTTTCAGTTTCTTCTATAGGTGTCGGGAATGTTTGTCGTGGCTATCATGTTCAGGGTGTAGTAATATTATCTACTAAATCGAAGATTGTTATTTCCATCTTTTTTTTTTAATATTTCTCCAATTTTATGTCCTGTTTTATTAGTCTGAGCAATTTTGGAGAAATTTTTTATTTTTTTTCTTGTATTAAATATTGGATAGTTCAAGTCCTTGTATTAGCTACTAAGAATTGTTTGTATTATTTTCACTCCATATATGTTGAAGCATCCATTTGATTACTTGCGTATATATTTGACATTGCTTATATATTAATTTTATCAAATAAATTGATTTTTACGTTACATTTTTTTAATAAGTCCTACCCTTTAGCAGCATTTTTAACCCCTACTAAAAGCGCTGTGAAAGCTTTTTTATAGTAGCAGTTTTTAAAACACTGCTAAAGCCTAATTTAGTAGTCCACTTCATTACCCCTTTACATCTATTGCCCTTAGATAAACTCAAAACATGCAAACATCTTCTCCAAATCAAAATATCAAGAGTAAATCAGATGGAGCCAATAAAGAAGCCTGAATAAAGGTGAGTAATTGTTTTAAAAAGTAACATTTTAAATTTGCATTTATTATTTTCATTAATCCTTTCTACCCCTTATTTATCTTATTTGTATGCATGAACTACGAGGAATGGTAGTGATCAAATGAGCAAATGAATCTAAGGAGGTCAGTTTGCTTCATTGCTAGTAGATGGAGGTGCTATTATCAAATACTATGGGACACTGGTTCTGGTATAGGTAAGTATTTTAAAACTTAGAAATTATTTGGCCCTATAAGCCTTGTGATGCATTGTTACAATTCTCCAACCTTAGAGCCCTGTAGAAACTCCAGTCTTTATGTTTCAAGATAGTTTCTAATCAATTTAATTTACAAGTTATATGTTACATTTGTTACTTATAACTCGAACCCAATGTTTGCATGTTTGGCACTTTTGTTAACTTTAAGGGCATTTTTTATCGAATTTTCTAAATTTAGTGCACATCCTAAAAGTATTTTTAAATATAGAAAACTTTAAATATGTAGGTGTTACTTGCTTTAAATCAAGCTTCAAAAGTTATAAATTCATATAAAATAAAATTTGACTTTTAAATAAGAAGAACCTAATTATTTAATTAATTAATCTATAAATTAATCAATATACAACAACAACAACAACTTCAAGCTTTTGCCAATACGTGGGGTTGATTACATGAATCCTTTTTCGACATTGTGTCCTATTAAAAGTCAAATTCTCATTTAAATCAAATAAAGAAAGATTATTTCTAATATTTTCTAACCAAGTCTTTTTAGGTCTACGTCTACCTTTCTTACCATAAGTCAAATCTAATACCTCAACTTTCCAAACTGGGTCATTTGAAGGCCTCCATTTAATTTGACCAAACCATCTAAGGCGACTCTCTCTAATCTTATCTTCCACTGGAACTACTTTAACATTTTCTCATATATGCTCATTTTGTATCCTATCTCTAAGCGTGAAGTCACTCATCCACCTAAACATCCTCATCTCTACAGCACTTAACTTAGTATTATGATTCTCATTTAATGGCCAACATTCGACATCATAAAGCATTGCAGGTCTCACTGCCATCTTATAAAATTTTCCCTTAAGTTTGAGGGAGGCTTTTCTGTCACACAATAAGACAGAAGCATTCCTCCACTTCAACCATCCAACTTGAATTTTGCTTATAATATCCCCATCTATTTCACCATCACTCTGAATAATAGATCCAAGATATCTAAAACATGTACTCTTATTAATGAATTGTTCTCCTAAAGTAAAAATCCCCTCACTAGGTCTATTACTACTAAAATTACATTTCGCATATTCAGTTTTAGATCTACTAAAGCGAAAAGCTTTAGACTCTAAAGTTGACCTTCATAATTTAAGTTTACCTTCAACTCCCTTTTTAGTCTTATCGACAAGAAGAATATCATTAGCAAATAGCATACACCAAGGTACATCCTCTAACAAATGTCTAGTGAGAACATCAATGACTAGAGAAAAAAGGTATGGACTTACGGCTGATCCTTGATTTAGTTCAACTGAGATGGGAAATAATTGGTCAAACCACCTTGTGTTTGAACACAAGTATTAGCTCCTACATACATATCTTTAATGATTTGAATATAAGCATTATTAACTCTTTTTTAAGAACACTCCATAGCACTTCTCTTAGATTGTTATCATATGCTTTCTCTAAATCAATAAATATCATATGTAGATCCTTCTTATTCTCTCTATTTTTCTCCATTAACCTCTTAATAAATATAAGGCTTCTATAGTAGACCTACCCCGCCTGAATCCAAATTGATTTTGAGAATCATTAACATTAGGATGCAACCTATGCTCCATAACTCGCTCCCATAGTTTTAAAGTATGACACATTAACTTAATTCCTCTATAATTTTCACACTCTTTTGCATCACCTTTATTCTTAAGAATATGAATTAACACACTCATACTCCATAGATCTGACATAGTTTTAGTTTTCAAAAGAATTTTAAAATGTTTAGGAAGCCAAGAAATTCTTTCATCTCCTAAGCATTTCAATATCTCTATTGGAATATCATCAGGTTCAACAGCTTTTCTACACTTCATTTTCTTTAAAGCCTCTCTAACTTCAGTTTTACTAATACGCCGATAAAAACAAAAATATTTATTTTTATTTAGGGTGCTAAAATCATTAAAGTCAATCATATTTTCACATTCTTCATTAAAAAGTTTAGCAAAATATCTCATCCATATTTATTGAACGTCATCTTCTAAGAAAAGAACTTTTTTATCTTCATCCTTAATACACTTAACTTGAACTAAATCCTTACTACTCTTATCTTTTTGTTTAGCTAACTTATACTTATATCTTTCTCCCTCCTTAATATCTAATCTATTATATAAATCATTAAAAGCTAAGCTCTTTGCATCGCAAATAGTTTTCTTAGATTCCTTACGAGCCTCTTTATAACTTTCCCAATTATCAGAATTTATACATCTAAATCAATTTTCAAAACAAATCTTCTTATTTTTATCTTTTCTTACACATTTGGACTCCACCATCAACTATTTTTACTATTAGGAGCTTTTTCTTCTAACTCCAAGCACATCCTTTATAATATTCTTAATATCACTAGCCACTTTTTCCAACATAATATTAGCATCCTCATGTAAAGACAAAATCTTAAAATCTAACATTTTACTCTAAAAATACTTTTGTTAATATTGTTTAAATGCCCACACCTAATAATAAAAAATTGTTTTATTTTATTTTTTATTATTTGTCTGTTTATCATAATGTTCAAAACTAATAATTGATGTTGAGTACATAAATTTTCACTCAAAATAACTTTACAATATTTGCAATCTAAACAATATAATTTTCTTATAATAAAATAATAATTTATATTTTACTATATCTGTTTTTATAAGTGATAAGATGCTCATCTCTTTTCTTAAATAAGCTATTAGCTAATAAGAAATCATAAGCTAAAGAAAAATATAATATAATCTTACCATCTATATTTGTTGTTCCAAACTCATGGCCATCATAAATGCTTTTAAAATCATTTACCTCTCAACCAGCATGTTCATTTAAATCTCCTCCAATAAAAACTTTCTTCAAGAGGTATCTTTTGTATTAATTCTTTTAAGTCATTACAAAATTTTAAATTTGAAACCATATCCAAACCTACTTGAGGAGCGTAAACACTTATAATACTAACAATATTAGCATCAACAACAATTTTTAAAGCTATAATTCTATCTCCAATTCTGTTAATTTTTTTAATATTATCCTTAAAACTCTTATCTATAATTACACATACACCATTTCTAATACGACTCCTACACAAATACCATAGTTTATATCCTAAACTATCAATCTCCTTAACCTTCTCTTCAACCCATTTAGTTTCCTGAATACATAGAATATTTTTTCTTCTTATGAATCATAATATCTATTAATTCCATTAATTTTCCTATCAAGGAGCCTATATTTCAAGTTCCTATCCTAATTTTAGTTTCATTATCTAGCTTCTTTGCCCACATATATCATTAATGTGGGAATCCTTGTCACTTTAACACTGCACCCGGGCACCACTGCAAAGGCCCTTGTACACTTGTCAGTGTATTCAGACCATACAGCGCATCACTTCCCGGGGACACCATAGCATTAACATAATTTTTTTAAAGGATTCATGACTTGATTATTTGATAAATTTTATGCTGGATAACATTCCACTTTTCTCATCTAGGATATGTGACTTGGCTTAATATAATCAAATATAACATGACATATAAGAATGAGATACTAAACTTAAGGATGCTTAGCCTTCTAAAAAAAATTTTTTTTAGCCGTTTTAAAAAAAAAATTAAATGTTTATGATTCGTGGTACTTCAAGTAGCATGCATTACATTAGAAATAAATTACAAATAAAAAATGCTTCAATTTTAGAAGCATACTATCATTTATTAGTATAATGCCACTTAGGATTTTCTTTAGAAATCAGCACTGAGTTATAAAAAACATAAACAATAGCTTACCCATCTTTCTTATGATCGGACAACATAGTTTTGAGATGATTAAGTGATTTTGCTGGATTTCTATTTCATACAAGATGTAAGTCCATATTTCACTTATTTAGATAGGTTCATGTTACTTATTTGTGTTACCCAACTTAGATCATGGTTTCAAGTCAAATAAAAAATTATAAGTCCTCAACCTCCGAGAATATAATCTCGCATTTCTAAGCTCAAAAGAGCTACAAGAAAAAAAAAAATAGAAAATCCTAAGAACTCAAGGTCCATGTTACGCCAAAAAAATAGAATAACCTAGATACATTTTACGGTGCTCAAAAAAATAGGGATGCATCCCACATAAGCTCTCAGCACAAGCTCCCTTATCCAAAATTAAGTAGAGCAATGACCTGCACAAAACAGATCTTGCAAAACAGAGAAAAAAACACAACCAAAATACAATAAAAATAGACAACAACAATGTAGAGTACCACTAATGAATCATGTTACCAGGAGATAAAGCCATTTTAGTCCTCCCACGGTATAAGGAATTCCTCCAAAAACTAGAGAACTCATAGTATACCAAATAAGCAGCCACGGGTATAGGGAGAACAGAATAAGCCAGCTAGCATAACAATAAAAACACCCTAAATCCAACCCCCTAACACTCCAGTTATTACTAGCAGCCACCAACCCAAGAAAGTGCCTCCCCCCATCAATCCAGAAAGGCCAAGAACCATAACAAGGCACGACCAAAGAGCACCACACCCAAAAGTCCAAACCAGCAATACCACAGCAAATAGAAACTATAACAAATCATCTTTTAAAATATAAAGCCCAACATATGATTGACTAGGGTTGCCTCTAAGCTTTTTTGAATTCAGTACCTCTTACTTTTTTCTCCTTTAACATTCTGAGAACTATTAAATATTTGGCTTTCTCCTTAGAAAATTTTTATTTCTTATCCTCTATGTTTTAATCAATGGGTATCAAATTACTGCTTTAATAAAGAATATTCCTAGGATTACCCATCTTAAGATGTAATTAACTATAAAGACTTTCCTTAATAGGGAATTTATCACTCTATATTAAGATAAATTCAATTTTTATAAAATATGGAAGAAATCTCTGGGATGAATATATTCTTTTTCAAAGTTATTTCTATTTTCAAATACATTAGTAGAATGTCATTATTGTCTTCTAAGATGAATTGATATTCTCATTATTATATTTGATTTTATAAATAATGCATTTTTTAAAGCTTGTTATTACCTTTAGATACCCTATAGAATATTATGTTTATTTATCGAGATAATACAATATTTTCTTTGGTTTATCTAATTGTAGGAATGGTTGATTTTTTTAAAAACTCATTCTTGTTTCAAACATTTTCTATAGAATATCATATTCATATTTTTAGATAAGTTATTAATTTAATTTTTTTACCATAAAAATAACAATTTTCTATATTCTTATTTTGATATTAAAACCATTATAGAATATAATTTCAATCTCCTGAGATAGTACCTTATTCTTAATGTGGTGTTCGATCTCAAAATAGGAGAAAACATTGAATCTACATTGCAATTTCTCCCACTAATATGTTTTAATTATATTCCAAACTTTTTTAAAGGCAAAATTATCATAAATAGAATTTTTGAACATAATACAATCCTCGTTCTCTAATTGTAAAGGATTAAAAAATTTGAGCAACTAAACTATAAAAAACATACTCTCTCAACTTATTAGCATTCTAGTTATTATCTCTAATTTTTTTAAACTTTAATAACAGTATCATAATGAGAGTTTAAGTATTAATAGAAGACTTGCCCCATCCAATGATCTTTCCAAAACAATACATTACCTTGACCAACTCCTTATGGAATCAGCTTATCAGCCTCCCATTTAGTAGAGCAAAGCCTTTTGCAAATCAAAGAATCATTGCCTTTATAATGAAAAGTAAGAGGATAGTTACCACCTCAGTACTTCTCTTGCGGTTTCAAACATTCTAATATGTCTCCACTAAGAAGAGTGGCCACCAAGCCATCAATATTGATAATGTGGGATGAAGTGAGCTAGTTCCCCTAATTTTCTATGAGTGTGTTCCTTACCCACCTACTTGGGTAGCTATGATGAACTCTTTCGACAATCCTATATTTATTAACTATTTCACTAAGAAATAATGGTGCATGCTGATAGGAAGTACTTGTAGATCTCAAGTATTTTTATCAATCTTCAAAAAATGGCGAGCTTTCTCTACCAAAATCCACACAAAACCACATAAATAGTAGATAATTTTATTATTTGATAAAAAGGAAATGGAAAATAAAAAAGATACAATTGATCTTCTATTTGAGAGGAGGATCGATCAATCCCAAATCTCTAGACGCCGCTAGAGCCCAAAGGAAAACCTAAATATAAGAGATCTCAAAGTTCAGCCAAATTCAAGATGCCCTAACAATAGGAAACTAAAGAATTTAATGCATACAAATCAAAAAGAAATATCTAATCAGTCTCTACATACAAGTTCCCTCCTAAACTTCATCAAAATTCCTTCCTAAAATGGCTTCCGTGGACTTGCAGTTCGCACGACATCTATTGCAGGAAGAAAAAACTCCATTGTTTGGCCCATAAGCCGGACCCACCTGCAATAGATGGACTGAAATAACAAAACTCCCCTCCCAAAGATCCGCCTTTTCCTTAAGGTGGAAGGATGGGATGTTGTTGATTGCTTTCTTAAGCTGCTTTGTTAGTGGTCATGCTATCGTCCACTGGAACTAAGTTAAAGTTTTTCCATTCAAACATAGGGTCATTGTTGTCAGTCTCTCCTCCTCCATCACCCCATTCACCAAGAGATACATCTCCACTCGGTACACCCACCCATAAGCATCCTCCTTTTCTAATACTGGCAACCCAACTTCATCACCCTGGGATCACTACCACCCCAATATATTCTTCCTCCTCTACTGTAGCTATTGTCTTGATCTCTCTATATTTCCCCAATATATCGAGGGTGGGAATCCATCCTTCCTTCCCTTTACCTCACATAACCCGATCCGCATGGTTCAGCTCATGTCCCACCTTCAATCGTCTACTCCCCTTGTCCAAAAGATCTCCCATAGTGGTTGACCATCCCACCACCTTCACCATGAAATGCCCTTCTAATTGTCCTCCAATCTCATAACCCTATTCTTCTCCTTATAGAAGCCCTAAGACTCTTGATAATTAGATGCTCTAGACTCTCTTCTTGTGCTCTTTGGTGACTTAGAGGAGATCTAGGGTTTTGTTTCCCATGCTTCTTTCTCCTCACTTCTAGCATGAATTTTATAGGTTTTTCTCTGTGATTTCTTCCTTATTATTTGCTTTGTTTATCTTGTGATTTGTTCTGAGGTTTTTTTCAGGTTAGCTAGCTTTGGGAGATGAAGCCATCATCATCTATCCCTGTGTCTTCTTCATTTCCAGATGGCAAATATTAGTCTTTCAAGGAGGATTTGGCTAGCTCTTCATCTTCTTTTGCTAAACTTCAGTTTATGCAAACTTATTTTAAAGGTTGTCTGCCTTTGATGTTCCATGATTCCGTAGTTTCTCATATGGCCGCTCCTTTTTCCCTTACTTTGGTTGACAAGTTTCTTCTTCATCATCCTAATCTATATTTTATAAGCTAGTTTTTTGTTAATTTAAAGATTTCCAACTCTTTCATATCAGTTTGCTGGATCCGCGATATATAACGATTCAACTTAGTAATGATATGGATTATAGTCATATTTTTTTAGGGAGATCCTACTACATTTAAGCTTGTCAAATAAGATTACTCAAATGGACACCATATTTTGATATTCATGAGGAATCTCCTATTACCCCTGTGTGGATCTCAAATTTTATTTGGATTAGCATCAAATTTTGGTATGCCTTTGCACACGGACCAAGCTACGACCTTTATCTCTCATCCATCTGTGGCTCGTATTTTAGTAGAGTTGGATAATTCAAAGAAACATCTTAATGATATTTGGATTGGTTCAGAGTTGAATGGTTATTTCCAAAAAGTGGACATTGAAAATCTGCCCATTTTTTTCTATCAATGTAAGATGTATGGTCATGGGTTAACTGAGTGTTACAGATTAAACCCCCATCTCTGAAAGGAGAAGGAATCCTCCAAAAAATTGCATGGAAATGTTTTCCCTTCAGTTGATCATGATATTGTGATTCCTAATCCTGATGTGGTTGAGGGTAATGTTCCTAAAGTGCAGGATACTATTGATGAATCAATACAACTTATCACAATTCATATTGAACTGCAAATCCACCCATGTAGATGATCTTATTTATGATCAGGGAGAAAACCTTATCTCTATTTCTTGTTTAGCTCATAGTTGCCAAAATGTGGATGTGCAAATGTTGGCTATTACTAATAATCAAAATATTATTTCATCTTCTACTATTAGCCATTGTGCTCCGAATAAAAACTTGCATGATATGGACTTTATGATGCTAAATAATAGTTGCTCTAATAATGTGCCTACTCAATCTATTGTTAATGACCAGGAGGATGGCCAAACCTATATGGAGGTAATGTTGGTAGTGACTTAAGTAGTAAAACTAATATAGAGGATGGCTTTATCTTTGAGGGTGAATTGCCTCAGAAGGTTAGGCGGGCAGGTATGTTGAATGATTGTAAGCTTCCCTTAAACTCTCATTATCATAATGATGCTTTTACTGATACAGAGGATATGTATATTATGGATAACTATTTTTCTAAATATGAGAATGACACTAGTTACATCAAGTTTCAAAGTAGGAGATATAAGAAAAATAATAACATCATTTTACAATATCCTAGAACCATCCGTTTGCATACTTCTTATTAATTTTGTTTTTATCTCTAATTTTATTATTTGGAATGTTAGGGGCATTATGTATCCCTTCTCTAGGTTAAGAATTAAGAACATATGCCATGTTTATAATATTTTATTTCTTATTTTGCTTGAACCTCTTATTTCCTCTGTTAAATTACTTGGTATTGCTAAATTTTTGGGTTTAAGTATGCTAGTTCGAATGTGGCCAAAAATATTTTGGTATTATGGAAGGATCCTATTAGGACTGATGTTATTACAGATTTCACTCAAGAGCTGCATTGTAATATTGAAGTTTTAAATTTACATTTTTGTGTCTCTTTTGTTTATGCTGCTTCTTCTCGGTATACTAGGAAATTATTATGGGAACAACTCAGTAACTTTCATAGTATTTATAACTTACCCTATCTTATTAGAGGTGATTTTAACGCTATTTCTAATCCTTCTGAATGGATAGGGGTTCTTCTCTTACCTATCACTATATGAAGGATTTTAATAATATGATTATAGATTATAATTTACTAAACATTGGATTCTTTGGTAATAAATTCACAAGGAACTATGGTCATTTATGTAAAACATTGGATCGAGTGTTGTTTAATGATTGTTGGCTTAACTGTTTTAATTCTATTACTATTGAGCATCTTAATAGTGATCTGTCTGACCATTCCCTCTTGTTAATTAGCCTCAAGACTAGGAATATTAATACTTACCCTCAATTTAGATTTCAAAACATGTAGTTTCTGCACGACACTTTTCAAGACTCTGTTTAAGAAAATTAGCAAGCCCGTTTATATCCAAATAACTCTATCTTTGGCATGTGGAGACTTTGGTTTTAACTGAAAAGGCTTAAGCAAATTATAAATTGGTGGAATGATAATATTTTTAAAAATCTTTTCACCAATATTTTTTTACTGAGCAAAAAGTGAACACTTATGACATAAAATGTCAATTGATTCCTTTTTATGTTAGCTTCAATTTGTTGAGGGATGCTAAAGATTGCCTTTTGAAATTACAAGGTCAGGAGGAAGCATTTTGGAAATAAAAAGTGGTTGTGAAACACCTTGTTGAAGGTGATAATAATACTAAATATTTTCATGCTTTTATTAAGAGGAAATGCACTAAAAAAATGCATTAATAAAATTCATCGTGATGATGGCTCCATTACTGAAGATAGCTTACAAATTACTAATTTAGTCATTCAACATTTTCAAAAACATCTCAATATGGATTTCAGTCCTGGTCATATTAATAATCCTTTTATTATCCTTTATCTTATATCTCAAGAGGATAATGAGTTTCTTTCTAAACCTCCTTCCTTAAAGGAAGTTAAAGAGATTGTTTATGGCATGAATAGTGACTCTATGGCTGTGTCAGAAGGCTTCACCGCAAAGTTTTTTTAGAAATCCTGGCATATTATTAGTAATGATCTTTATTCTGCTGTTATGGATTTTTTTGCTGGTAATTTTATTCCTAAGTTTTTTTACTTCTACTTTTATTATGCTTATTCCTAAAAACAACTTTGTTAGTAATTGGAATGATTTTATACCTATTATTTTATGCACTTTCTTTAATAAATTGCTTTCTAAAATCTTATGAGTCATTTAACTTCTATTCTACCTAGAATTATCTCTCCTTTTCAAATGGGTTTTGTTAAAGGGTAGACCATTGTTGAAAATATTTTGTTGGCCTAAGAATTTTGTCAAGACCTTGATGTTAGGGTGAGAGGTGGCAACTTGATTTTGAAACTTGATATTGCCAATGCTTATGACAATATTGATTGGAACTTTCTTTATAATATTTTGCAGTTGTTTTGTTTTGATTCATTTTTTATGATTCTTATTGTTAATGGTAAAAGCATCCTTCCTACTCAAGCATTCTTATTGTTAATGATTTTTTTAAATCCTCTCTGAATTTTAGGGGTATATTAATTCTCATCATAAGTATCCTTTAGTCTTTTCTTGTTTATATTTTTTAAACTCTTCTTCCTACTCAAGCTGTTTGCAATAGAATCGATAAACTTTTTAATAATTTTTTTCTAGAAAGGGGCTAGTAGCAATTCAAAAATAATTTGGTCCTCTTGGAATAAGTGTTGTGGTGTGTTACAAGAGGGGGCCTTGGGGTGTAAGAGTACGAATGATTTGGCCTATGCTTTTTCTTTCAACTTGTGGTACAATTTTCATGTTAAAGTGATCCTTTGGGATAATTTTATGTTTGCTAAGTATTATGTGGGTAAACATCGACTACTTGTTGTTTTAATAAAGATGAATCTAAAGTGTGGCAGAGACTTTGCAAAGTTAAATGGGTTATTGAGCCCTTCATCTCTTGGGGGCTTGATGGTGGTAACAATTTATTTTGGAAAGATCATTGGTTGGGTGATCACTCTATTGATTCTATTATTAACTCCTCTTCCCCTACAACTATTAAGGTGAATTGTTTCATTGATGATAATTGTTGTGATGATGAGAAACTTGCTAATGTTATTCCTGACTATATTATTCAATAAATTTTGAACCTTCCCCTGAACACTAACTTTGATGATTTACTTTTATGCAATTTTTCCAAAGATGATGGTTTTAGATTAAAGGATGCTTGGCATACCTTTAGATCTAAAAAGGAGGTAACTGATATTCTCTCTATACTTTGGCATACAACTATTCCTTCCACTGTGGTTGTTTTTGTCTGGAGAATTTTTCATAAGTTCATTCTTATGGATGATAATTTAATTTAAAGAGGTTTTATTTTTCCATCCTCTATTTGGCTTTGTTCTTCTACTACCATTCCATCTTCATCTTTGACCTTGATAATTTTGTTAGCATTCCTTCTTGCACTAGCATAAGAATGGAAAAACTTAGAATTTCCATCCCCTTCACATAACCATTTGACTTTGGCCCTTTGCTTCCACCACATATTAAGCCTTGCCATAGTAGCATTAAGTTCCCTTACTTTAGCTTTTAGGTTCCATTTTTCTTGCTCCGATAGACTCCCTAAAGAAGTCTCTTTGCCTTTAATATCTGTGATTTCCTGGATGAGGACATCTTTCAAACTATTCAACTCTTTGTGTTTTGCCTTGCTCCAAAAGAAGAGTGATTTTAGAGACCTTTTAAATTTTTTGTTGAGAACTTGAGAGAAGCTACCTTGATAATTCTTGCCCCATTCCTTCCTTACTATCCCAAATGAAGCTTGATAAGATGCCCAACAATTTTCATATTTGATCATCTTTCTAGGATTAGTATTGAAGTTTTTGAATTGTAAAAGGATTGGACAATGGTCCGAGGCTATTCTAGCCAAGTGCCTTTCTATCAATTGAATTGGAGAACTCAATGCAATAGTGTTAACAAAACACCTATCCAATCTTTCAAGCATCCTGGAACTTCCAACTTTATTATTGCACCAAGTAAATTTAGGACCAATGTACCCAATTTCATGTAAATCATTATTGAGCAAGCATTCCTCCATTTCCCTTGATCCTTGAGAATAAATGAATCTTCTTCCTCCCAATTTCTCTTCCTTACTCAATAAGAAATTAAAATCTCCACCAATGGCCATTGGAAGATCACTATTGGAATACTTACCTAGCATATTCCACAATTCCATTCTCTTTGGCACTTCCATACTCCCGTAGATTATAGCTACCTTCCACTTCTCATTATTAATAACTTTCAAATCTCTGATCACCATCTGAGAAGATGAATCTTCCACCTTGAACAAAGTTGTATCAGAATTCCATAGTAGTATAATTCCACCAGAAAGCCCAGTGGACGGGACATAAAAATAGTCCCAATTGCTCCCAATCATTCCATCAACTATACTTCTATCAATTTCAGTTAGTTTATTTTAAACTAAACCAATAAAGCAAACTCCATTGTTCTTTACAAACACTTTTAAATATAAGGAAGCATTCATCTTCCTTGCTCCCCTACAATTCCAAAATGCAATTGAGTACATTAAAAAAGATTGTGAGGATTACTCCCCATTGTACCTTTCCCTTCCTGCTCCAATCTCCAGCTTCTAGTAAAAGAATTGATTGGTCCCAATTCCTTTACCTGTTTGGATCTTTTCTTCTTGCTGTGGACAGCAGAGTCCACATTCATATTGTTCTTAGCAACACATTTTCTGTTAACACAGAAGCTATTCCTTCCGATTCAATATTGATGGTATCCTTCTCTAACTCTTTGGAAACTTCATCTATAGTTTTCCCTCCATTCAAGTCAATATCTGAAACTGTTTGATGTATTTCTCCTTCTTCCAAGTCTGCAAGGGCTTGAAAACTATTTTGTTCAACCAAAGTTCCAGATGTTTCTTTAGAAACTCCTCCTTTAGCAATTGTTTCAGAGCCATCTTGATCCTCCATTCTCTTCTTATCTCTAGTTTGTTCTTTTGGTGCTTTATTCCCAATGGAAACATATTGCTTTGATAGAACTACTTTACTCCTCTTATCAATAGTAGTTGCAGATTTATTATTCCAGTTTTTCTAAACAAATTTCCTCCCATAGTTCACTAACATCCAAGGACGACCATATTCTTCATTCTCAACAGATGTTTCTCCAGCCTCCGCATTCTTCTCCACATTGCTTTTAGGAAAATATTTTCCAGGTTGATTTGCTGACTCTTTATTCATCAAGATACTGTTTGGACAGATATCTTTGATATGGCCAATCTTCCCACAATCAAAGTAAAGATTGGGAGACCTTTCATGCTCAATTTTCTAGAAAAATATGTTTTCTTCTCCCTCTACCCAAACTCCAGTAGGAAGTTGAGCATCTAGATCAATACGGACACAAACACGTCCAAATTCCCTTCTTGACCATTGGAACATATTACCATCAATAAGGAAAGGCTTCCCCACCATGGAAGCTATACGACATATATTTACTTCATCCCAACAAAATAGTGGTAAGTTCTGTAATCTAATACATATAGGAGATGAGAGTCCTTTTAGAGAATTAGGATCAAACCTTTGAGACCATCTATCCATCTCAACTATGTTGCCATTCACGAACCAAGGCCCATTGGTAAGTACTGGTTCCATGTGCTCTTCTTCAAAAAAAGAGCATAAGATCCATCCTTTTCCCAAAATAGTAAGATGAAATTTGCCATATTATTCCCATTGTCTCCTCAATTCATAGCTAATTGAAGAGAGAGGGGGCATCTCCTCCAAAAATTTTTATTACCAGGGATTTGTTCAGTTTCTTGGAATTCTCAGCAGCTTTATCCACACAAAGTTTCACAGTTTTACCGTCATTAGCTATACAGCTACCAAATTCCAATTATGTGACTTTTATATTTTTACTATTAGACCATACGTTCTGATAAGAGGCAGAATTTGATCTTTTGGGCATTTCTTCAATCTCCTCATGACAGCTTGCAAGTTCTTCAGCAGTGCATACCCGGACTTCTTCCAGATTTGATTTCTTCTTACTATCATCATCTGTTTTACCATCCTTCATACCAGAGTGAACCAATTCATTAACTTTCGTGGATTCCTTCAACAGAGAATTCAAGTTACCAATGTCTTCATTCAACAAACCATCTTCCATGAGATTGTTCTTAGATATGACTCTAGACACCGTAGAGTTATTCTTCTCATTCAATAACTTTGCTGGCCATCCCGTCTTCTCCAAAGTTTCTTCTATGATTTTACCTTTCCCCTTACCAGGAACTTCCATAACTTGTTTCTTCATCAGTTTACCTCCTTCATTAATGGTTAAAGGTTTGTTCCCCATCGCAATAGTTTTTAACCCAGGAAAAACCAATGATCTATCATCTCCAAATGCTGGTGATGATGATGAACCATCACGAGCTCCTCCGAAGATTGCACGTCCAGTTGAACGATGACCATCCATCCCGCCGACGGTCGTTGGTGGTCGATGACCGTTCATCGTCATTGAGCCGACGACGAAGCCGCAAAAATTGAGTTTTCAAAATAACAGAATATTGAAATCTCAGAGTCTCTCTCTCTACTTTCTCTCCCTCTAAAATTCAACTTAGCTCTTTGTTAGTTTGCTGGTTGTTTTGCTTGTGGTGTTATTTTTTCTTGCTGCTCTTTTTCTGTATGGGTTTGTACCTTAATTATTGGTCTAGGTTTGTGTATCCAAGAATGCTCAATTTTTGTAGTCTTATTATGCATGTTTTTGGGGGTGGTTGTGTGGCCTTATCCTGATGTTTTCCTTATTTTGCTATTATGTGGTTTATTGGTTCTCGATGTTATAGCTTTGATCCCCATCTGTTACAAGGCATTATTTCTCTCTTGAGGCTTTGCTTGGTTGTCTGGTTGTGGATTTTGTGGAGTAGGCTTTTAGTACTTTGTCTTGCTACCTGTGTGCCTTGTGAGGCTTTTAATGGAGGTTATTTCTTAGATTTTTCTACCTCTATTTTATCTAGTCTCAGTTGGATGGGGTTCTGCAATTATGCCAGCTGGGGTTTGACTTTTTTGGGTTGTTTCCTTTACCTAGGTTTGGTTCCTTTCTGTGTTGTGGGGCGGGAAATACTCTTGGGTGGCATTTGAGTTGGTGCTTTCCTAGCAGTTCGGTTCATCATTTATTAAACTAGTTTGGCCATTTGTCTTGGCTGGATTGGGTGGTTTGGTTGGTTTTTGTTTTCATTCTTTCTTGTTGGGGGTTTCTTTTTTTGTTGTGTGCTGGGAGCTTTTTTATTCTTTCATGGTTGTATTCTCATATGCTAATTCTGAAGAGTTTTGTCTCTTCCATCTATAGCCTGGGGGACTTGGGGTGCTGCGATTGTTTTCCTACCTGTGGGTTGGTGATTGTTGAACTTCTTCAACTTCTTAGTGAGGTTATTGTTAAATGTATTAAGACTCTGATTATTTTACCTTTTAATTTTTCTACTATTTGTGTGGATATGTGCTTAGACTGTTATCCAATCCTTTTTTGGGTTATATTTGTGCTATGTCTATTTTGCCTATCAACCTTTTTTGAAAGAATTTTTTAGTGCAGATGTTCGAAGTGGTGGCACTTGGGAAGGGAACATGGAGCTTCTTGCTATTTTTTGTTTTGCTTCTCCTTTTTTAGTGCTCTTTCTTGAGCACCGTAGATTTTACCTACTTGATCGTGTATTTTTTAATAATAGGAAACTCAAGAGCTCTTAGAAATTTTTTTCTTTCTTTTTATCTCTTTTGAGTATTAGTGAGCTTGAGGTCCCTTTAAGGACTGTGTAATCCTTTTTTTAATTCAACACATAGGACCTTATGAGGATTTTCCCTAAAAAAAAAAGGGGGTGGCTCTTGACGCCCTCCTACTCCGATGAGTGGCTCCCCTTTCCCTAAATGCCTCTCATAGTTGTTGGCCTCCCTATTACCTCAACTAAAAGATTTAATCTTTGTTCTGTTCTTATCCACAAATCTTGATCCACCCCTTATCGAAGCCACAAGAGGTGTGTCTTGATGAAAGAAACCCCCCTCGTCAATCTTCTCTTGTCTGATCTCCTTTCCCTAAGATTCAGCCAAGGAAATTTCGATCAAATCTTGATTAGGGTCAGCCATCCGAACCACCAGTGAAGAGTTTGTTTGCATCTCCAAGAGAGTTCTTAACATCTCCTCCGCCCTTCTAAATTGATTTTCCATATGGTTTTCCATATATCAAAAAAATTTTCCCCATGTAGAGAACTTCTCCAAGCCGATTTTAAATTGCTCCATTTTGCCTTAAAAAGCCTCCATCTTCTTTGTTGTCATTAATTTGATCTAGGCTGCAATTGCAAAATAGCCAAAATATCTTATTTTTTCACCCAAGATAGCACTTTGATATAAATTTGATAGAAAGTACTTATGGATCTCAAGTATTTCCTATCAATCTTTGAAAAATAATGAGCTTTCTCTACCAAAATCCACACAAAACCACAAAATTAGTAGATAATTTGTATAATTTGATAAAAAAAGAAACTAAAAATAATAAGACACAATAGATCCTCTATTCGAGAGAAGGATTGATCTCTCCCAATTCTCTAGGCACCAACAAAGCCCAAAGGAAAACTTAAATATAAGAGAACTCAAATTTTAGCCAAATTCATGATGCACTAACCCTAGAAAAATAAAGTATTTAATGCATACAAATGAAAATGAAATCTCTAAATAGTCCCTACATTCAATTTACCTCCTAAACTTCCTCAAAATTCCTTCCTAAAATGGCTCCTGTGAAAATTATGTTATTTGAATCCATTTGGAGCTGAGAGAGAGAAAGTAGAGAGAGAGACTCTAGGAATTCAAAATTCTGTTATTTGAATTCTGATTTTGCAACTTCGTCATCATATTGAATGATGATGGAAGGTCAACGGCCTACTGCGGCCGGTGGTCTCACGGAGGAGAGACGTTCGTCGGGACGTCCAATCATTAGAGGAGCTCGTGTTGTTCTGTCTTCTCCACCGGCATTTGGGGACGAAAAACCAAGTTTTTATCCTGGAATAAAAATTGCTTCTTTGATGAACAAGCCTTTAACCATTTATGAAGGAGGATATATTATGAAGAAACAATTCCTGGAAGTACCTGGCAAGGGCAAAAGCAAATTAATGGAGGATACTCTGGAGAATTCTGGGTGGCCGATCAAGAAACAGAGAGAGAAGTCAAATGTTATGAATCCAAGTTCTACATCGGAGATCATATCCTTAGCGACAATGAAGGTGAATTTAGATTCCCTGTTAATGAAGATCATTGATGTTAATGAACCTGAGAGTTCTGTAGTGAAGAAGAATAATGTAGAAGAATGGAATTCGAATTTGGATATGGAACAAGTGCTTGTTTGCACAACTGGAAAACTTGGGAGGTGTGAAGAGGTGATTGAGGAAATGCCCAAAAGGCCAAATTCTGGTATCATTCAGAATCTATGGTCTAAAAATAAAAATATTAAAGTTACTGATCTGGATTTCGATAACAGCATTGCTGAAGATGGTAAAACTGTCAAACTTCATGTTGAGAAAGTTTGTGAAAATTCTAAAAAACTGAACAAATCACTGGTGGTCAAACTATTTGGAGGAAATATCCCATTTTCTTCAATTAGCTATGAATTGAGGAAACAATAGGAACAATATGGAAAATTCCACCTTACTATCCTGGGAAAAGGATGGATTTTATGTTCTTTTTTTGAAACGGAGCATATGGAAGCAGTTTTCACTAACGGCCCCTGGTTCTTCAATGGAAACATTGTTGGAATAGAGAGATGGACTCAAAGGTTTGATCCCATTTCTCTTGAAGGGCTATCGGCTCCAATAAGTTTAGATTGCCAAATTTATCGTTAATCTGCTGGGATGAAATAAACATCTGTCGAATTTCTTTTGTGGTGGGGAAGCCTTACTTAATAGATGGTAATATGTTCTAATGGTCGAGAAGGGAATTCGATCAGGTTTGTGTCCGAATTCATTTGGATGGTAAACTACCTAGAGGAGTGTGGGTAGAGGGAGAAGAAGGAAGATTTTTCTAGAAGATAGAGTACGAGAGGCTGCCTAACCTATGATTTGAATGTGGGAAGATTGGTCATAGCAAGAATGAGTGTGCCAAAAGCTTAATGAAATACATAGAGAAAACATTACAGCTAGAGAAGGAGATTTCAAAAACCATGGTTCAGAAGGAAGCCATGGAAGATAATCAAAATAAAGGGAAGGAGTTGGCCAATACCAAGGATTATGGACCTTGGATGTTAGTTAATTATGGGAAGAAGAAATTCAGTAAAAACTGGAATGATAGACCAGCTTCCCAGGTGAATAGAAGCAGCAAAATGTTTCAACCAAAGCAGTATGTTGCTGTTAAGAAGGGAGTAAATGAAGACAATGGCTTAGAAGAACATAGTATAGTTGAACAAAGCAATTCAGATGGTACAGCTGATAAGCTAAAAGGAGGCGGCACATTGGAGAAAGATTCAAACTTGGTTGTTAACAATAGCTTTAATGCTCTTGTTGACATGGAAGATGGGGAATTACTGGAACCACCCCCTGATGTCAATCTTGGTGAAGTAAAAGCTGTAAGAGTAGTTAATGAAGTTATAAAGAACAAAGATAATAATAAGGTTATGGAAGGAATTGATTCAGTTTTCACTGAAACAACCTATGCTGGGATTAATGGGAAAGAGAAATCTGTTCAATCTACTAAGAATAAGAGACCAAAACAGCTAAGAGAACTGGGACCAATAAATTCATCTATGAGAAGCCACAGTTTGGAGCTTGAAGGAAAAGGTAACTTGGGGAGTAATCCCCATAATCCTTTTTAATGTATTCCATAGCCTTTTGGAATTGTAGAGGAGCAAGGAAGAGAAATTCTTCCCTATACCTTAAGGAGTTTGTGAAAAATAATGGAGTATGCTTTGTGGGTTTGGTTGAAACTAAAATAACTGGAATTAACAGAAGTGAAGTTGATGGCATGATTGGTAGCCGTTGGGACTTCTACTGTGTTCCGTCTTCTGGGCTATATGGAGGCTTGCTTATTCTCTAGAATACAAATTCTGCATTGTTCTCAGTGGAAGATAGTTCTTGCCAAATGGTGATTGGTGAACTTAAAATGCTTAATAATGAAAGGTGGAAGGTGGCCACGATTTATGGGTATACAGAGGTGAACAAGAGAAGGGAATTATGGAATATGTTAGATAAGTATTCCATTAGTGATCTTCCTATGGCAGTTGGTGGAGACTTTAACTATCTAATGTGTAAAGAAGATAAATTAGGTGGTAGAAGATTCGTTTATCATCAAGGATCAAGAGAGATGGAGGAATGCTTGCTCAACAATGATCTTCGTGAAGTTGGTTTTATCAGTGCTAGATTTACACGGTGTAACAATAAAGTCGGTGGTGCTAGAATTCTTGAAAGATTGGATAGGTGCTTTGCAAACACGGCTGATTTAAGCTCTCCTTTTCAATTGGTTGAAAGACATTTGGCTTGAATAGCCTCAGATCATAGTCCAATCCTATTACAATTCTGGAAGTTCAGTCCTAATTCCAGTAAAATTATCAAATTTGAGAACTATTGGGCTTCTTACCAAGCTTCATTTGGGTGGTGAGAAGGGAATGGTGCAGGAATTATCAAGGAAAATACTCTCAAGTACTCAACAAAAAATTTAAATGATCCCTGAAGTCATTATTCTATCGGAGCTAAATAAGGAGCTAAATAAGTTGAAAGATGATCTCATGGACGAGATTATGGAACTTCAAATTAAAGAGTCTTCCTTAGGGAGTCTCTCTGAGCAAGATTATTGGAACCTTAAAGCTAAGGTGATGGAACTAAATGCTAGCATGGCAAGATTGAATACTTTGTGGAAGCAAAGGGCCAAAATGAAGTGACTCAATGAAGGTGATGGTAATTCTAAGTTTTTTCACTCTTATGCTAGTGTTAGAAGGAACTCCAACAAGATAATAAAGGTTAAAGATGAAAATGGGCTGTTGGTAGAAGATCAAGGGCAAATGGAGGAAGTTTTTTTGCGGTTTTTCCAATATAAATGGGAATCTAGAAGGAGCAATCTAGAAGGTTGGCCGACAGCTATCAATTACTTGGATAACCAGGACAGGAATTTTCTGGATTCAGAATTTTCACTGGAGACACATTGTCGAACCTTCCACACTACTGAATAAATCCAAAGGAGTGTTCTATCTTACAAAACATCATGGCAAAATTACTTGACAAGCAACTAATTTAACATAGCTGAATCCATTGCGCCGTACCTGCTCTGCTGGTCCCTAGGTAGGATGGTCAGTGGAGAATTTGCATTGATAGTAGGGCGATCAATAAAATTATAGTTAAATACTAGTTTCCCATTCCCGGGCTATCTAACATGCTGGATTGCCTAGCCGGAGTTGTGGTATTTTCAAAGTTGGATCTTCACAGGGGATAGCACCAGATCTTCATACACCCTAGAGATGAGTGGAAAACTACCTTCAAGATGCACGACGGGTTATAAGAATGGAAAGTAATGCCAAGGGCGGATTTACAGTGGGGGCCCTGGGGGCACGGGCCCCCATTGACCCAATAAGAAAAAATTAGGTCATTTTAATTATATTAATATAATTATTAAGTTATAAGATTAAATTTGATTTTTAAAACAAATAAATTTCTGCTCCGGTAACGCCTCCGCCTCAGGGAATTCCCGCCTCAGCCCAATTTTTCTTTTTTTGGCTGACTTGGCCGTATGCTTTTTAATTCTATTATCTCTGCCTTCCCTCTCTCTCTTCTTTATCTCTCCCCACTACGCCTCTCTCTCTCTCTCTCAACCGTTGGTTTTTTAGGAGGGAATTTATACATTTTTAATAATAAATCTAAGTAAATTAATTAGTTTAGTTATATTCACTTTAAAATTATAATTTTTTTACTAAATATAAACCATTATATCTAATTAATATAATAAAAATAATTTATAATTAATAAACAATTAATTTAAAATTTGGTATATTATAATCTAATACTAATTTAATTAATCTAAATATAGTTCAAAATCAAGACTTAATTTAATTAATTCAAATAAAATAATCTCAAATATAAAAACAATTTATTTGAACTCAATTTAATAATAACCCTAAAAAATATTAATTTTTTTAATAAATAATAAGATAGGGAGTGATATATCTATTCTTTTTTAATGAAAATGCATATGATTTTATATGTATTTTTATAATTTTTTGTTAAAAATATATCTCATGACATGTGATTATATTGAATAAAAATTATATTTTAAGAGTAATTTAATGATTAATATTAATTTGTACCCTCATACAAAAAATTTTCTGGCTCCGCCCCTGGGTAATGCACTTTGATCTTTTCAATGCACCATCCACGTTCATGAGATTGATACATGAGGTGTTACAACCCTTTCTGGGAAAAATGTGTGTCACCTACTTTGATGATATTCTTGTGTTTAGTTCTAACATTTCAGACCACCTCAATCACCTAGCTGATATCATTCAAGTTCTTCGGCATCAGAAACTGTATTTAAATCTAGCAAAGTGTGAATTTGCAACATCAAAAGTTCACTTCTTGGGATTCATACTCTTTGTGAATGGTGTAGAAGTAGACCCAAGGAAGGTTGCAGCTATCTGAGAATGGCCCGCTCCCCGGTCACTATTTGACATACAAAGTTTTCACGAGTTGGCGAATTTTCACATATGATTTATCAAGGGGTTCAATATACTAGTGTCCCCGCTCACGGATTGCTTGAAGTCAAGCAACTTCAAGTGGACTTCAGAACAACTAGTTAGTTTTGATGCATTGAAGGAGGCCTTGTGTTCCGCCCTTGTGCTAGCATTACCCAACTTCGAGAAGCCACTCCATGTGGATACATAGGCCTCTACCACAGGCATCAAAGCTGTTCTATTACAAGAAACCCGACCGGTGGAGTTCTTCAGTGAAAAATTAAGCACCACTAATAAAAAATGGTCAACGTATAAGCAAGAGTTGTATGCTGTTATCTGATCTTTGAAGCAATGGGAGCACTATCTCCTTCATCAAGACTTCGTCTTATGTATCGATAACCAATCTCTTCATTACCTAAACAACCAGAAATCCATCAACTGGATGCACGCCCACTGGATCATCTTTCTACAAAAATTCACATTTATGCTACACCACAAGGCGGGAAAATTAAATCGGGTGGCTGATGCCCTTAGTAGGAGATCCGCAATGCTGGTGCAACTTCAAACATAAATTTCTTGTTTACAAGAGATGAAAGGACAAAGGACTCTATTCCACTGATGCAGATTTTGCTAAGTTCTGGGAACATTGTGTGAATGGCCAGCCAAATGGCTGTTATAGTATAAGGCACGGGTTTTTATTCAAAGCCAATTGTGTGTGTATATCAAATTCCTCATGGCACCAATATCTTATAAAAGAGACTCGTTCTGGTAGCCTTTCCTCTCACTTGGGATGTGAGAAGACTTTGGCTCAACTCCAGGTTCGTTTCTTTTAGCCTCGTTTAGCTCGTGGCACCTCCAGGTTCATTGAGAAATGCTCAGTATGCCAAACTTACAAAGGGACTACCCAGAACACTGGCCTCTACCTGCCGCTCCCCACGCTGGATTCTATTTGGGAGGACCTAAGTATCTACTTTGTCCTCGGCCTCCCTCGAACAAAAATTATAGTTGATTCCATCATGGTGGTCGTCGACAGATTCTCCAAGATGGCGCACTTTATTCCGTGTAAGAAGTTGTTCGATGCAATTCATGTGGCGAAGATATTTTTTTAAATAAATAATACGCCTCCATGGGATTCCGTGAAGTATTACATTTGATCGCGATGTTAAGTTTGTTAGCCATTTCTGGCGCGAACTATGGAAGCGTCTCCGTACATACCTCAAACTGAGCTCAGCTTACCATCCTCAAACCGATGGTCAGACGGATGTTGTTAACCGTACTCTCAGTAACATGCCGCGGCGCCTAGTCCAAGAGCATCCTAAGAAGTGGGAAGAGATGTTAAGCCAAGTTGAGTTCACCTTCAACTCTATGCCCAATAGATCGACAAGTCACAGTTCTTTCAGTATTGTATATACCAAGATGCCCAATCATCTAATTGACGTTGTCGTTATACCAAAATGCTGAAGCACCACTGCCGCTCAATTAGCACAACAATTTTAAAATATTGTAGAAGAGGTTCATGCAAAATTGGATGAATCCAATTTGAAATATAAGCAAGCAACAAATTTACATCGTAGGCGAAAGACCTTTAATCCTGAAGATTTGGTGATGCTCCGTGTTTGAAGGGAACGTATCCCTCTCAGCACCTACACTAAGCTCAGTCCCCGCAAGATTGGACATTTTCCCATTCTATGGAAATCAATGATAACGCCCACATCATCAACTTGCCGGCTCACATTCAGACTTCGCCAAGAGTATATGTAAATAGCCCATCTCGTAAACCTTGTATCAGTGTGGTCTATCTAAGTAATGCTCCATATCTTTGACCTGCAATATATTTTTTTTTTATAAAAATTAGAAAATTTTGAATAGATAAGGCAAGGTTGGAAAGGACACAAAAAACTTATCCCTTTGTACAGTCGGCCCTGTCCCTTTATTATATAAATGATTTCAGCCAACCGATCAAATAACAAAACAAAACCCCCAAAAAAAGAATTATTATTCAAAAATTGCTCAATAAGAGCCCTTTCATATTTTTTTTTTTTTTATAATCATTACAGCTGTCATCATTTATAGTAGTCTTTCATCTACCCACTAGTTTGTCTTTCTCTTATTATTTTGTTATGATGCTATCGGTATCTGATTTCTGGAAATATTATTCTTGCAGCAATCTAACGGACACAACTCATCTCCGTTAGTTCAGCTATTACGTGCACCCCATCATTACCAGCATGACACAATTAAAGTGCACCGCTCCATAAAAAGTGTTGTCTTGTTGGGTTTCATTTTCTTTAAAAAAACCAGTTAAGACTACGGCATAAAATTACCCTATATAGGATTCTTCAATGAACCAATCGTAACTTCTCATTGGCATTCCTTAACAGTGAAATGCTAGAGGACAAAAAAGATTTCACCTATGCAATCATCACTGTAGATTCATGTTACCAAAATGTAATTTTTTGTCAAGCAGTGAAAAAAGAAAAAAGTTTTCTTACGTTATATTAGTGTTGGCAATGTAGAGCAGAATTCTTCAATTTTTTGAAAGATATTTAGATAAATTAAGACAAATTCATATACATATCATATACACTAAATGCAAATTCAAAACCTTTTAATTTTAATCAAAACTCTCAACCAACATATCAAAATTAATTACATGAACTCTTTAAGCCATACCTGAAACTCCAAAAAACATGAAAAACAAAAACCTCATACCATCAGAGCTTCAAAATCACATCACTATTTGAAATATTAATGTAAAGTGAAAATTTTTGGGACTAAATGTCAGAAAATTTTTTTTATCAACATGCATATTAAAATCAGATGAATTTATTGAGATAAATGTAATATACAATTTTTTTTTAATTTAAATTGTACCAATCTCAAACTCCATCTGTCATATTTTCATTCGCTAAGAAATGCACTAAAAAATCCCTTAGAACATGTAACACAGCAGCCCTGCATGAACTTTTTTGTTTAACGTAGCCAACATTAAATTGTCAGTGAATATCATAAGAAAATGCACCATATGTAAACACAACTTCAAAAATCTAGAAAAATATTAGGGTGAACACTAAGAAAAGACTGCTGAAAACAAGATAAATGTTTTGCACAGAGAACACAACCAAGCTGCTTTAAATACTTAGTTTATTATCGTCTGTCTTCAAATTGCTTTACTGTTCAGATCATAACAAAATAAGCATATAAGGAGACTAACTTATTGGAATTGACCACCCTTACATGCTACCAAAATTTTAACGATATTCTAGCCTGAGTTAGAAGCCAAGTAACGTTCTTGCTTTCTCAATAAACCAACATTTCACCTATCCAAATTGTCTTATGAATTCCTCTAAAGGGAAAAAGGACCTATGTAATTATCTACAAACACAACTTCAAAGATTACGTAAATTAAAGGCTGTCAGATACACCCAACCAAAACAAATAACTGCAAGGGGGTTTTGATCGCTCCACATGACCACTCAGAACGAGTGCAAAACGTAAATAATTACAGAATCCATCAGTGCAGATTTGCTCTGTAATGAGAGAGGAAGAAGCGAAAGTCGGCATGATCCACCTTAAGAAGCCGAAGCAGATTCTCAGCAACTTGCAGTAATGAACTTGCAAATTGGATTACGTCTTGCATGTAGAGGCGAAGCATTACATGATGACCAGTCAAAATGGATTTTTAGACGAGTATTAAAACTGCAGATATTTTTAACATGAAATCAAAGCTTACCGAGCAACAGAGATCCAACTAGATGGGAGCAAATCAAAGCTCCAGTACGTCTTAAGAAAAGGAAATTTGGTTGCAAGTAAAGAAATCTGCAATATTTTGTATATTTAATGTCAGATTGAAGAAATGCTGATAACTCGTATAGGCCAATTGAAGCTGCACTTGCCTTTTCAGCTAAGGGTTCTCTTTCATATGGCAGATCATGCTCCAGATACTCAAATACTGGTAGAATTGTCTGATCGGAAACCACATTTTCGTTACCAACAAGGCCACCCTGATCTTTTTGGCTGGAAACGATTGAAGAATCGCTTCTTTTTCTAATAGCTCGATCAACTTCACTCTCACTGCTCCGATCACTGCTCGCAGCCGGGTAGATTTCCACATCACATTCCGCACCAGGTATCCTACAAGCAAGTGAATTGCTTAAAATTCAATTTAATTTTGAAGAAATAAAACTTTTATAAGTTTCACCATAGAAAGCATGATGAAGGATGTTCCTGCATTTATGGTTTCTAAAAAACATCTAGAATGCAATGCAAGTTTAGATTTCATCAACCAAAGGATCATTAGAAAACAAGCTATGTTAATCTTAAAATTATTATTAAGAGCTTTTTGAACAAACTGGAAAATATTGAAATCCAACTCAATTTAAAATATTTTGTGCATATAATAGAAATCAACAGCAATAACATTAAGGATCACAATAAACCATGTAAGGGAAATTTCAAGTAAAGGAGGGAAACTGGTTGCAGTAGATTTAATAAAAAGCAATTGCACTTCCAACCAATAACAATAAAAAAGAGAACAATGAGAAATGTGGAAAGAGCCGGTAACTTAAAGAAAGGTGTCATACTAGTACCAGAAGATTGATTCTTAAATATTAATTCAAATCTCACTTGATCATGAATTACAATCTTGAAAAAAAGATAATACTTCAAACATAAAAAATATTAAATCATAGAACTATTTTTTTACATGCCTCAGGAAAACTATTTAAAAACCTTGTTAAATACTACATATAATAGATAGCACTACCCAGGAAATGCAATGGAAGAAGTTGAAGTAAAACAATAACTAATCGTCACCAGTTCTGCTAAAATCCTGAACTCAAAGAAATTCAACTGCAAGAAATTAGGAAATCCCATTACAACCCTGCCTCCGTGGGAATCCAACTATATGAGATCACAATGCATTCAGAACTCAAATAAATTAGTTGTAACCCAAGGACTCTAAGTGATAGGAAAATATAAACAGCGAAGACAAAAAAAATGAAAAGGAAATCCAATATTTTTCTTTTTCCAGCTTGACAAAAGTTTGGTGTGTGAAAATTGTTTTGCTAATTTTCTTTCAAAGATCTAGGCAGAAATAATTAATTTCTTATGGATATATCCATGAATCATCATATGTACGTAGGCTTACCCTCTAAATCACAAAATATCTTTAGAGTTCACCATCAGTGATGAACATGATTTCAATACCAATTATAACTTATAAAACTAGTATAGTTATGTTGTTTGCAAAAAATGCACATGTATGTATTGGCAAACAGAAGCTGAAAAAAAAAAAAAACTTTAAATTCCAAGGGGTTTGGTTATTTATTTGTGTTATGATACTAGATTCCATTAAAAACTCGTATAACATAATTTTTAAGGAATGTTAATTTGCATGCATTCCACATATTCGTTGCATTATTTTATGACTATTTTTATCTTGTAATTAATCTTTCAAGGGTTCTTGAAGAAAAAACATGCAAACTTAGATATATCATAACTCTATAATATTCTCTAAATTCCACAAATAATAGCATCTGCAACATGCTTCTAATTATAATGGTTTTTGTAATAATTTCATATGGATTCAAAAAGTTAACTAATCCACAATTTCATTAAGTAAAACCCTCGTAACAATTTCAAATGGACTCATGCTTGTAGTTCTACTGAAAAATGAATACATACAAATTCAACTATAAGAAAATATCAGATTCTGACTATATGTATGCTAACTTATTAAACATCAGAATAAATCAACTAAGCTATTAATTACTAATTTAGTTTATCTATTGAGCTTAGGAGATAAACAATTTACCATATCAATTGCGTTTCAGGCTTTTTTCAGAGTTACCTGAGAAATAATGGTAAATTTTACATCTTTGTCAAAAATGATAAGTTTAAGTAACTCATATATTTAATAATTTCAATGAAATATAATTTAATTGCATTATCTTGCAATTGGTGTCATTTTACAATAAAAAATGTCTCATGTTTAGGGGAAAACAAGACATACAACCACATACAAATACACAATCAACAACATCAACATCAACAAGCTTTTATCCCACTGCGTGAGTCCGCTACATGAATCATTTTTTCTCCATTGTGTTCTATTAAGAGTCAAATTGCCATTACTAATTGTTGTGGACATGTTAGGTTTCATAATTATCAGCAACTACATCATGTACGGCCTTTAGAAACATGGAACAATTCAGCATAGTTTGATTCGACATTGAGCCATCATGCATCATTGTTAATGAAACAAAAAAAAAAAAAATCCATGTTCCCTGATGACTGAAAGAATATGTATGTGTTACACATACATGGATAGTTTTCCGATCAAAACTGTCAGGGTCTTTCCAACATAAGGTAGCAAGCATCCATCGGCACCACAATCACACCATACTTGCTCTTTAAAGTTCTAATAGAGAAAATAATAACTAACTAGTGCTAGGAAACCCTTACTTCATTCTCTTTTTGAATCGAGAATATCTTGTACAGGTTGAGGTGAACTTCCATCTGTAGCTTCACCTTTCTGACCATTGTACTTATTATCACATTTTCGAAGATCCTATTGTTAATGATCATTTAGCACACCCGACCGTGGACAGGTACATCATTTTCAAAAACTATTGTATTGCTACAATGTCTCCTCTTTTTGGGAATTCAACGAATGCTAACGACAAGTAGATTTCCTTTGTCAGCTTATAGGATTGTAACTTGTTGGTTTGAAAATTCTAGATTGGGCTGATCTGACTCTATAACTTCCCCCATTCTTGTTCAGTATCTTTTTTTCTTTTTTTTTTTTGATAGAAGCAATAAGCTATATTAAAAACAAGACAATAAAAGGATTACAAACTACCTAGGAGAAGCATCCGATTCCTCCTTTAAAACTTTAAGAAAGAAGGAGGAATCTTATCCAAAGAGATGTCTTCCCAAATGAAAGAACTAAAAATAGCATAGTTAGCACATAGATCAGCTAACTTATTATTTTTCCTATCTATACAATTAAAAATGACATTATTAAAACTATTTAGATAAGAGAATTGTACCGATATTTTTCCTTCTTTCTTTGTGATATCATGGAGAAATCTGATGATATTGTAGTTGTCCCCTTCAATGATGATTACTTTGAAATCATACATTCAATCCTTGACAACTTCTCCAATAGCTTGTATAGAGAAGAGTTCCAAATGTGATATATCCCAATGAAGACATTGCTTGCCAAATCCCAATAGAAATCTTCCCTTGTTGTCTCGAAAAACTCCACCAATTCCTGCTTTATAAGAAGGTAGAAGAGAGGCATCTAAGTTGATTTTAATCCAATCGGGTGGAGGAGGGTGCCAACTATATTCCAACAGCATTTGCTAATTGACATTCAAGCTACCCGAGACATTTATAAATGATTTTGCAGAATTTGCAGCATAGTTAACAGCATTAGCTGCTATACTCAATGAATTCCCCTCAACACCGTTATGAATCCACTCATTCCTAGCTTTCCATGAAAGAAAAACTATGTTGCAGTATAAATTTACTAACCAAGAATTTTGGGAACTCATCCATCTGTAGCAGCTATTGAAGGATTCAAAATCTGGAATTTGAAATCCCCATATGTTTACAACTTTGACAACATCCTTCAATTTTATGCAGTTAACAACCACATGTTCAACATCTTCTACTCCATCACAATCTCTTGGACATCTATCATAATTTTGCAATCTTCTATATGTTAAAAACTGGTTAGTAGGGATAGCTTTATGGAACAATCTCCACCATAAATTTTCTATTCTCGGGTTTACAACAGTTTTTCTAAACCATTCCCAATATTTAAGTTATGTTTCATCTTTTTCCTGCAGCACTTCAGCAGCCATAGAACCTGTATTAATCCTGAACTTAATTACTGCTTAAATCCTGATTCATAAGATTTAATTTTAAATCTTTTTTTTAAAGAATTATAATAATTAATTATTTTTAATTTTGATTAATTATAAATTAGTTATTATTAATTTAATTTAATTATAATTAGTTATTTTTAATTAGAATTAATTAATTATTATTAATGAGTTAATCATAATTAATTAAGTTTAAATTATGATTAATTATTTTAATTATAATTAATTACTAATTAATTATATAATTAATCATACTTAATTCAATCCAATTATAATTAAATAGTATTAATCATAAATAATTATAATTAATTGTAAAAGAGAAAGTGCAAATGCTACTCTCTCTGCCTCGATCCGTGTGCCAACCCCGACGACACTTACGAAGGTATAATCTCACTAAACCCTAAAACTTTGAAAAACCCATTCCCGGTGGTTGCAACGTGGCGAACGACCAACTAATGCATGCTTTTCTCTAGCGTGGTGAGAAGGGAATTCGTTGCGATGCTTGCGACGGGGCGGGTAATCAAAACCTCATTTTCGGCATTAGTGTCGGACCGGAAAACCAACTCATGCACGCTTTTCTCTAGCGTGGTGGGAAGGGAACCCGGTGCGACGCCTACGGTGAGGCGGGGTAAATTATAAAATTGCTTATTTTAAATCGGTGCCCGCAACCCATGCACGCCTTTCTCTGTGTGGTGGGGAATAAAAGTTAATAAGGCCGCGGTGTCCTCGTCTGAGGGCACATACCGTGCACGCTTTTCTCTAGCGTGGCGGGAGGCCCATTTTTCTATAGTTTTCCCCTAAACGGGGGAGACGCCAGAAGGCTGCCGAAATTTCGGGTAAATGCAATTCGTACTTGGAACAATTTTGAGCTTTACTTGGACATTGATTGGAGCATCAAATGGACTTAATTCAAACTCAAACAATCTAATAACTTCAAGTGCAAATGAAATAAGAGAACGATTCGAACTCAAGTGAACTGCAGGGGACTATTTGAACTTGAATGACTAGAACAGTGGATTTGATTGAACTCAAACAAGAACGATAACTTGAGTTGGTTACTTGAACTCAAGAAAGAACTGGAATCTTATGCATAGAGCTTGATATTGAACATTCAAACTCAAGTGACTTGAACAATTTGGACCCAAATTCAAATTAAATCATAACTTTGAACTTGGACGAATACAAAGATGAGCAATCAATAGAGAGTTTGGCTTGAATCATTGTACCAAATTCCTAATTAAGGCTTTAAAATGACTATTTCAATTGAAATACAAAAGAATGATGATGTCAAACTAATCATAAACTATTTTTTTGGACAAAGAAATTGCAAAGGGAGTCCATTTGCAAGTAAGTAAAAACTCATCAATTCTCAAAGCGTTCAAATGAACACTGATGAAAGGACACAATGCTTGTAATAAACAAAGCTTCAAGAGGAACTTGCAAGCAATCATAAACAAGAAAGGAATGGACATATAGCAACATGTTCATGATATAAGATTTCTTTAGCAAACATTAAAGATTTGTCACTTTGGTTGGGGAGGTAGTTGTCACCAAGCAAATTTACTATACAAGACTCCAAGTCATTTTCAAGTAACAAGCAAGTGGAACTTTATAATTGATGATGATTGAAGGGTTACTCATTGATGACAATAATAAACACACAATGGAGTTGGTAGACTCATCAATGACCATATATAAAGAATGTAAAAGCTCCCCTACAACCTACATCAACCATCTCATATATACAAACGACGAGTATCATGAGTACTAAATGACGTATAGTCAAAGGTTGCAAATTATTAGTCAACATGCATGAGAAGATTGGTGATGAATGCAATCCATTTAGTCATCAGTATTAGTATACAAAGTGAATGTGCTCGATCATCCCTACAAATCACTATAAGAAATTTATTGTACACAAAGTACACTACCTGCAAGCAAATACTGAAAAGACTACGACAAAGACAGACTCCTACGAGCTATTGCAGAAGACTCTTATACATCGAATGTACCACCCACAAGCAATATGCAACATGATCCAAAGCATGAGATTAGTTAGTGCACTATGATCCGCCCATATAAAATAATAATTAGTGCATGACAGTCTACCTATACGAAGCAGCGAACAACTCTATTCAGAAGCTGCTACGCCACGCCATCGGATCTGCAACTTCTATGCAAGCGGACAGAAGGCATCTACGAATACTTTCAAAGTACCCCCGCACGTGCACCATAGTTTGTATACACATAGGTACACTAAAAGGAGAAAATACAATCTCAACCTGTATGGGCCCCAGCAAGCGTGTTATTGGTACACACGTGACATCTAGGGATGCTTCGCGGGTTATCAAATTTTAAACCCGACCCTCCTTAGCAGGTAAAAAGGAGTCGACAGGGTTTAATTATAAAATGCCCCCAAACCCACAAGGTCCCCGGCGAGCGTGTTATTGGTACACACGTGACATCTAGGAATGCTACGAGGGTTGACAAGTGAATTCAAGTTTGAAACCGATCCTTCTATACGGGTCAAAAGAAGTCGATAGAGTTTGAACCAATAAACAAATATATGGTTGTGGCAACCGTTATATTTGTCTTAATACATTCATATTAGGCCTTCAAGGCCTATAATAATGAGAATTCACTATCAAGGGTATAAAACCTACGAAACCAAATCCTCAGTCAATAGCTCGGCTGAGTTGACAGGGTTTGATCAAACAAATGAAAATGACCCCCAAACACCCCGATGATGGCCGTGTTGAATGCAAATCTCAACCGGAGGGGTCCATTCCGAATAATTTCCAATGCCTTTCCAAATATCCAAAAATCCAAAAACTCCACAAAAATCCCAAAATTCCAAAAATATTTAAAATGAAATCAATCCATCAACACACTAAAGCAAAGCCCATGCACCCTCCGCAATAGTCCACCGGGGTGGACAAATTCAAATAAACTCTAGTTCACAAAGAGCCAAATGCCTAGTTAAAAATATCACTACGATCCATTCTCAAACAATCTCTTGCCAGTAAGGACGTGGTACGTGTCCTCTAACTGGCAGTTTCACCGCCAAATGGCACTGTAGGTAAACGGTTATGACCCGGGGCCCTCTGAACCGAGTGGTTTTGCCGCCAAATGGCACCACAGATAGCCTTTATGGCCAAAGACAATACGCTCCTTAGTGGCGTTAAATCCTTGAGATATGAATCAATAGGATATAATTGATAGGACATAAAGCCCTCTGTTAGCTAAGGTGGATTTAAAATTGTCCCCTTAGGCAAATACCCATCCCAGGTCTATAAGATCCCCTTGGATGAAGCAATTCATGGCTGCCGACATGGATCCTTCTATCAGGTAGGGTCGGATACCTCCTCTGACTAAGTAGACCAGAGACCACGATGGCCCGGGACGACGAAACCATGGGATCTTGAGCGGGTCTATCATCCATTCCCCCACCATCCGCTTTAAGTGCAGGATAGTGAAATTTCTATTTTGAATATCAAAAATCTTCAAAATCCCAACTTCAAACCATCAAAATTTTCTAATATCCAAACCATTCATATTCCAATTTCCAAATCTCAAACCCATGCTGTTACTATATGCCAGATAACACATTTTTCTACGTATATGATTGATGACTAGCCTTAATCGAAAGTTCTATCTCGTGATGGAGAGGGGTAATTAACTATAAGGGCTTGCGCCTATAGGAAACCAGAACTCAGATCATAAAGTCCTCACAAAATGAGGGCGAAATCTCTGGGTAGTGTCATATCTACAAACCCATCTGCCTTCCAAAATTTACCTCGGAACTTATCAGTTAAAACTCCCTCACCGAATAAAAAGAAAAGCTCGGCGGGAGGCCAAGGTCGAATTTTCGGAGCCCACACCCACAGATTTTGAACATTCATCATCATAAGGAGATCCGTATTTTGGATTCAATGCTTTGTGCAATATAGAATTTGAGTTTTGGATGTAATTCCAAGCTAGTTTGGCCCTCAAAGGACCTTCTTTATTTGAGCAAGCATGAAGACTTCTACCACCACAGCTAATCGGTTTGCACATTGTCTCCCATTTTACATAATGAATGCCATGGTTTCTACTATTTTTACTCCAAATAAAGCCTCTACAAAGCTTATCTATCTCATCAAGTATACCTTTAGGTACCCATGATAAGGTAGGATGAAAATTAGGGAAGGTGAGCAACACCGATTTTACTAAAGTGATTCTTCCCGCTTGGGATAACACTTTACTTCCCCAAATATTCAACATCCTTAATGCCTTATCTATGATAAATTGGAAATCTGATTTGATTAATCTTCTTAATGCAATTTTAATTTCCAAATATTACAATTCTTTGACAGTCTTGAATACCATAATTTTAGTAATGGCCTTCTTCCTTCTCTTTTTAATTGAATTTCCAAATAAAATACAAGTCTTGTTCAGTATCTTCTATGAGGGTAGCTATTCGGCGGTTTGGATGACTAAATGCAATATGGCCAACTCTGTTTCCCTTTAAAGCTTTTCCAAGACGAAAATGCAATTGGATTGGAATGGTTGCGACTGTTGATAAGAAAACCTGAGCTCTCTTTAGTGCTTGGGTTGATTCCCAACACATTCATTATCATGGGTACTGTTCGTTCAATTCCAGCCACCCGATTTAGCATTCTTCCTTACAAGTTCTTTCCAACGCACTGCTATTTTTCAACCATGAGGGCTAGATTAACCACATCTTGAAACATCAAATATGGTTATAACTTAATGAACAATGGAAAGGTGCAGTCCTAAGAACCCATTAATAGTATTTTCTTCCGAGTTTATAAGGTCATATTTCAATGATGGCTCTTCAAATTCAGTGATGTATTCCTCCACCATGAGTTGTTTTTGCTGGAATTCCTTGTTCTTCTTTGACCACCCCGTGATATTGTTTTGGCCTTCCTGGTTTCTAGTTTGTTTCAAATTTTCCTACCATAACAATGTACTCATATTCAGTTTGATGGCTGCTAATGCTAAATTAACGATGCAATCAGGCTATACTACTTTGAACTCAATAATCCTTTCTACAGTGTGAATCCAATTCACGAATTCATCGGAATCCAATCACCCATCAAAATCGAACAAATCAATCTCGATTTCACAATCATCTATTAGATCTCATCTCATTCATCCAAGAGGATGTCTCCTTAAATCTTTGTCTCTCGATGAATCCTAATGAAATAGGTTAATGTCTTCCTCCCCATCACGTCTTTTTGCGGCTTCTCTCTTTTTGAACTCGATTAACTATTGCAGTAGTTGATGGATTTCCTTTCGTAGGTCTTCAAGCACCACTTCTTGTACTAGTCTCTATTTGTTCCTACAATGCGACATCTTATCGATTACAATACCAATTTGACCACATCTATAAGAGATATCGAAGACATAAATGGAACATACAATTGAAATGCAGGAGTTAAGTAACCTAGAAGGGTTTTGGGTGACTAATCCCCACCTGAATTGGAATAATTTAGGATATAAAACTCAGATGCAAATAGAGAATTAAAAATTCAATCTCCAAGAAGGCTCTTATTAGTTTGTGATTTCAATATTAATAAATACATGGGGCTATATATTAAGCTATATGTAGACAATACAAGATTAAATGAACAATAAATAATTAATAAAAAACCTAACAAAAATTGCATTCGTCAAAACTAAGCTTGGCCGGTAAATTCTTCAATTCATGGTTTAGCTTTCGCGTAAAAAATGTTCTCTAAAAAGGATAATGGCGACATATATTAGAAAATAGAGGTAAAGTAAAATAACATCAAATAAAATCACAAAGCATCCACTTTAATATGAAAATTTCATTTAGCAAATTTTTACAAGCTTTTTACACAGAGAACAAAATGTTAAATGAACTTACTCGTCATCATAAAAAATCCTACAGACGACATCTGATGTCGCCGATGGAAGCAATATCCTTAACTTAAGCGAGTACTCCAGGAGGAATCAACCTCATTTAACAAACAGACTCATCCAAAGAAGGAAACAAGTCACCGCCATCTCTAACTTAAATACCACGACATCCTTCCATAGCTGCGTATCCACCTCACCAACAAAGTATTTTAAGAATTGTCTCCTCCTTCGCCAATGTTGCCCTTCATGTTGAGGGCCTTATCTATTATGCTAAGATGCTAGACCAAAGTCTGCAATGTTATCTTGTGTTGGGATCCCATTGCTAAGGAACCTAGTGAGACGGAGAAGAATGGCCCCATGAGCACCCCCGCTTACTTGACAACCAAAGTCAATTGAACTGCAAACACCTCTGGCTCTTTAGCAACCTCCTCAACAAGCATGCATCACACTGTTGATGCATATATCATTGGTGTTGGTACCGAAGGGATGATCGTCAATCATAGGAAGCTATCATGTGGTTAACAATGAGGGACAAGCGATAGTGAATTTCTTATGAAAAAAATTAAAAGGCATGTGTAGCAGTATATCATGGAGGATAGTAATCTCTATATAGAGTCCAGGCACCCACTGTGTCAATACCTGCTCCTCAAACTCGCTCGGCTGATGACCAAGCAACTCGCTCGAGGAGAGTCACAAATTGGGCTCACTAGTGGAGGAAAATGCTTGACCACCAGATAAGATTTGCTCCACTCTAAGAATTGTAAATAATTCTTATTACCTTCCCACAGGGAAACAATTAATTAAACCATATATGAAGTGGTCGTAACCTTAGTGGAGATTACATCTTTAGCAACTGCCACCTCTAAGGGGCATCCAATGGGAAGTCTCCTTTCCATCCTTATCATCAGAGGAACATCCTCAAAACTCGAAGATAGGACTATCTCTCTAGACTCATCCCACCCTCAACTTTAGTGCCAGGTTCTAGTGGATTAACCATCTTAGCCGATGGTGTTGTGGTCGCCTATGTGACATTTAATATACTCTTACTCTCTTCATCAGCAGACTTAGAGGATCCTTGCATAGTCAAGGACCCTCAATCACTTTCTATTTACTCACCAGAGTACCAAAGTGTTTCTTGGCCCTCTCACACTTGGACAATAAAATGGCCAACCTCCTCATAAATTTAGCGCACTCGACATAGCTAACTAGGTTGGGCCCATTATCACTTCCTCACAATAAAGAGAGTTCTCTACAAAAAAGCTCAAAGGAGCAAGAGTAACATCCCTTGATTGTTACTTAACAGAAGTGGGTGGTATCACATCACTGTCATGATAAGAAATATGGAGAACACCTAAGGTTATTATAAAAATAGGACAATAACTTATGTATTTACTTGCATTTTTTATAATTTGGTAGCTCTAATAAATGATCATTATTAATTTGCTTATCATTTTCATATCTCGACCTTCAATGGTTAAAGTGAATTAGAAACTGAATGCATACTCATGCATGTTTTTTTTGGTGTTTCAAAGGTACATAACTAGTTTCAACAGAAGAACCTGAATCTGGCATACCCCTAGTCACAAAGACATAGCCAAGACTAGCCAAATCCTCTCCAAAAAGTACCTCGCAAAAGAACTTGAATCTACTTGGCAAGGAAACCCGATAATATCATCTCTAAGAGGAAACTCAAGGAGTTCACACAGGACCCTCAAGGCCTTATGATTTCACCTCCCTACTAGAGTCACTCTCCTAGAGCTACTCATCGACATTGTCAGCTAGGAAGCCATCAATGGCATTCTTTGGTCCAATCATAGGAGAATCATAAATATGCTTCCTCAAGCTCTGTCAACTGTGAATTTGCTACAGCCACATTGTAAGTGAACTCATCCTTCACATTGAAATGGCAAGACAACCATGCCCAAAGAGGCCGCCAATGTGACTGAATGAGTCATTGCAATAGAATCATTCAGCTTGATCAATTCCAAGGACTCACATTCCCCAAATTGCCCATGAGCACTCAGGAAATGGAGCTCGCCTTGACCCAATAGCTAGGCTAAATAGGGGGGGATTGGATATAGCACCTACTAGAATGCAACAAGTATCCCGAATAATCCGTGCTAAGTCTCATTTATTATTTTACTATTTTAACCTTTTATATAGACCTCAAATCCTAAAAATAATGGTTGAAAAGACAGTTTTTTAATCTTGTAGACCTTTTAAACTTCATTGAGCTAGTAGAGCATTTTATTTTCCTAAATTTCCCTCGAGTCTTCTTTAAATTGCTCTTATCTTCCCTTTCCCTTTCCATTTTCACATAAGCTCTCAGGCTTCTATTTGTTGAGATTACTAGCTAGTAAAGTCAAGTACCATCCATGAAGAAATTTTGATCCAACATAATTATTCGTCCTCTGCTGAGATGAAGAAACTTGATAATATCACCAATTTGTAGATAATTGCTATACTCTTTAGAACACATAAAAAAAGGCCCATAAGCTTCAACACTACATGGTTAATATGTTATTACCAAAGCAGCTTCTATAGAAAGTGAAGATAGAGCTTACGAAGCTGGAAAAAAGAATTCATTGATCAAGGAACTTTAGTTGATCCTCTCGAAACCACTAGTCTCTCAAAAACATGAGGACTAATAATTAGAATATTATTAGAAAGAAGTTATTGAGAAAAATATTTAAAATTATACAATTAGGTATTGAGACATTCTTTGATCGTAAGACGAGGCGTAAGCCTCAACGACTTTGGCGTGTATGCCAAAAAAAATAAAAGAAATTGCATAAAGTGTAAAAAAAGGTTATAAGTATTTTTTATATAATATTTAAATAATATATTAAATGATGACATTAATTTCTATTTAACTATGAAGTAACAATTTGGTATACATATGAAATTAAAAAAATGCGCAAGATGTAAAGTGACAAATGATAAATTTCAAAAAATATAATTTAAATTCAAATGTTATGGGAGCAAAACAACATAAAATATAAAAATTATATAAAAGTAGTATATAAAATTAAGTTGAACTCCAAATTTCTTATTTCCAAATTCCTTGCTCACCCACATTTAATCCCTGAAGAAAATTGAAATGGTTTGTAACAACTCATAAATCATCTACACTATCACCACTAAGTCAAGAGGGTCCAATTGCATAGCAAAAGAAAGAAAATCCAAAGTTTCAATATCCCACAAAAGCTCACCATGCTCAAAGTTACTATGCAAAAACTAATTAGCATCGCTACTCAAGTATAAGAAAGTGTATAAAATACTTCATAACAAAAAAAACTATTTATATCTATACTCATATTACATAAAAAATATAGGAAAATTACAAAAATGAAAGCCAATGCAACTCATTTATTTATTGCACTCATGCCTTCACTATCTTTTATACTGTCACAATCAAAAAATTCTCTGAAGAAACAAGAAGGATCCTTGAATCTTGGACAGGAGCTCACCTCTGGCCACAAACTTCTAAATGCAATCAGTGATCCCAACAAACTAGCATCCACCTAGCAATTGATTAGATTCACCATCAAGAATAACATAGAGGGCCTCATCCAGCTTCCCAGTTAGCTTGGCAATGGTCTTTTCAACCTGTTCCTTAGCCTTTACAACTGCCGTAAAATCAACAATAGTCTCCTAAGCTCGATCCATTGCCGAGGATGCTATAGCCTTCATCGAGTCAAATTTAAATTGGTGCAAACTATTTACTCAACAATCTCCTCCTCCAACCGATTAAGTTCCTTCATCGTATCAGCATGGATTTTTCTCTCATTATCTAGATCGATCTAGACGAGCCTCTTTGTATCATTCTGCCAGTCAACTCTGGTGACTGAACTAATATGAAACTTGCCCAGAATAAAGACCTAACAGAAATCACCCAACAAATTCATAGTCGAGTATACCAATCCATGAGAATTCAGCTCAGATATATACTTCTTTAAAGTAGCATTGAAAAGAAGATTATTGTTCTCGAAGCACCACCTGGATATCATATCAATACCTCAGTCCTCGTTGGTAAAACACTCTTCACTAGAGAGAAATACCTTATCATCATCAGGCAGGGGATTTAACCCTTAGACTCCTTTGAAGCTTCTGTGCACTCAACAAGTTCTTTTCCATTGCTTCGAGCAACAACCTTAGCCTTAGTCACCAACTCGGCCAACACTATTAGCCCCATGAGACTTGGAGTACAAATATTGGATTTTGATTATAACAAACACATGTTTGATGTGTCTAACGCCTTCATTTCAATGTTTCAAGTCTTCATATGTGATTGAGCTAAATCATGAAAGAAGCTTCTCAAGCTAATGTGAAGATGAGGTTTGGGATATTAATATCAGTTTAAACACTTACAATGATCAAATCAAAACAAATGTGCTCACAAATAAAATGAATTCATACATTAGTCATTCATATTATCATGAATTAACAACTTCATTTTTACCATGATTTGTAACTAGCTTCATTCATGGCAATATATGCTCACTTTCTCACTTTGTGTTTTGCATTTTATTTATGATAAGTTTTATGATGATGTATAACTTTATGAAACTTAAAGCTTTATACTCTATAATGCTTCATGATGTACAATTCAAAAATCATTCCTTGCAAATTTAAAAAAGAAGAAGAAATTATTCATATATAACTTATTGGCTATATCCTATCGTATGCTCACTTCATTTCATTCATAAGCCAATGTATTAGTACTTATTCTATATCGATTAGTTTATTAATTTAATTTTTTAAATTTCTATAATTCAATTAATTAATTAATCCTCTCCTTATATATTTACCTAGCTACCAATCCTTCCATTAGCTTGGCTGAATTCTTTATTGAGGAAGTGGATTAGGAAAACTCCTAATCCACGTGGCCTGCCCCTAACTCTATTCCTTTATAAGTTGAATTGTTTATTCAATAATGTTAGATGTTGGTTCTTGTTTGACATGTTAATTCTATTTTACTTTAAGTCTTTGTTTTTAGGCTATTTTACTTTTTTCCCCTTTGAGTTGTTTAGTATAAATATGAGTGACTTATATTGTTTTAAAGAATGAATAATAGAATCAATTCTATTTTCATCTAAAAATAGTGAGTTCTCTATCTAATTCTCTTTATATTTTTCCCATTTTTATCCCGGTGGATGATTCCAAGCCTTTGAACAAGAACTTGGATGAATTCAACAGATTATCTTCGATTTCAAAAGCTTAGGAATGAAGATTAAAGATGAGATCAATAAATCATTCTACTAAGAACTTTACTTTTTAGATTTGAGCATTTTGTGGACACCTTGTTGTATGTGAAGGAGACACTTGCTATGTACAAAGCCAAAGATTTACACAAATCTAAGGAGATTCATATGGAAGTTAGATGAAGCATGAATAGTTGATGCCCTTGCTATGAGAGGACCCAAGAAGTGGGAGTCCAAATCTAAGAACCATGTTAAATTCAAGTCTAAAGGGAAGGTAAAGTGCCTCTTTTGTCACAAGGAATGCCACTTCAAAATATAATGCTTGGAATTGAAGAGCAAACATCAAGACAAAGAAAACAGGAGTGGAGATGCCTTATGTGTGGAGTAGGGGTGTAAGTGAGCCGAGCCAGCTCGAACTCGACTATTTTATGGGCTTGCGAGCCAAGCTTATTGAACTCATAAGTTGAGCTCAAGCTCGAGCTTAAACTGACTCGGCTTATGAGCTCGTGAGCCAGCTCAAAAAATTATTAAAAACTTTTAAATAATTTTATTTTATTAATTAAATTTAAATATTTAAAAATTTAATAAGAATCACCTAAGTTTTATTTAAATGATAAACATTGCATATTTTCTTCTAAATCCCACCTAAGCTTTAAAAACTCCACCTAACTTTTAAAATTCTGCCTAAGTTTAAAAATTTTTGCCTAAGTTTAAAAAGCATACGAGTTGGCTCATGCTCATTTATAGTGGGATGAGCTCGAGTTCAAGCTCACCTATCGAGCTTGACTCAAGCTCAAGCTTGAGTTTGAGCTCGCTTTCAAACTAACGAGCCAGCTTGATAAGTCCTAAACTCAACTCATTTACACCCCTAGTGTGGAGGAAGGGTTTGAAAGTTTAAATGCTCTTATAACCTAAAATACCAAGCCTGGCAAGGAGTTCATACTTGATTCTAGGTACTCTTACCATATGTATCCAAACTATAAGTGATTTGAAGACTTGGAAGATAAGGAAGGAGGTTTGGTGTTCTTAGGGAAAAAATAAATCATGCAAATTCCAAGGACATGGTAACATTCTGCTGAAGCTCCATGATGGATTGGAGAGGATTCTAAGGTAATTGAGATATGTTCCTGAACTTCAAAGAAATCTAATTTCATTGGGAGAATTTTACAAAAATAGCTACTCATTAAAGTACGATGGAAAAAGTCTCAAGGGGTGCAAAGTTTCACTTGTTATATTCAAAGATGTGAGGATGAATGGTGTATACACATTGAAAGGAAAAAACATTAATTGGTGGACAAGCTAGCTTTGTCAGTTCTCAAGTGGATGAGAATATGTTTTGGTACCAAAGTTTGAGACATTTTAGCAAAAGAAGAATAGTGGAGTTGCACAAGCAAGGAGCATTTGGGAGCTTGAAGCCCAAGGACTGAGTTTTATGAACATTGTGTAGTTCGCAAAGAAAGAAGGCTAAAATTTTCAAATACAAGAAATGATTATAAGAGAACTTTGGATTATGTACATGTTAATTTGTGGGGGCCAACCAAGCATGAGTCTAATGGAGGAGAAAGGTACTTTCTTTCTCTAATTTATGATTATTCTAGAAATCTTTGGATTTTATTTTTAAAAGCCTTGGGTAAGTTCAAGGAACAGAAGGTTTCTGTGGGGAATCAAATTGGGAAGAAAGATAAAAAGCTTAGAAGTGATGATGGATTACAGTTTTTTCCATTGAGTTCAAGGAGTTTTACAAGATGCATGGCATAGCAAGACACAAAACTGTGAGACACACTCCTCAAGAAAATGGGTTGGCTGAAAGGTTAAAAAGACTATTTTGGAGAGGTTGAGATTTACGTTGAACAATGCAAGGCTTCCTAAGTTATTTTAAGCAAAGGCAATGACCATGGAAAAAATCCTATCAATAGGTGTCCTTCAAGTGCAATTGACGTGAAAACTCCTCAAAAGATATGAAGTGGATAGCTAGCATGTTACAAGGAGTTTAGGATGTTTAGATGTATAACATATACTCACATCAAACAAGTAAAGCTAGAACTAAGGGCTATCAAATGTATTTTCATAGGCTCTCCTGAAACTGTGAAGGGTTACAAACTTTGGTGTTTTGAACCAAGACATTTTTGGAGCATAATCAGCAGGAATGCCACTTTTAATGAACATGAGATGGTTGATCTTATCCCCACTAAAAGGGTTAGCCAGTTCCTATGGATGAAATAGAAGTTCCTACAACTATTTGAAGGTGTCTAAGGGCTAGTTCTAGTTCAGGACAACAACATCATATAGAAATAAAAGTGTTGAAAGCAATCTTGAAGGTGTTGTTGTTGTTGAAAATGAAGAAATAGAGGAATCCATTGAGTTGCAAAGGAGTTATAGGCTGACTAGGGACAAATATCAATATATAACTAAGAATCCTCAAAGAAACGAATTTGCTTATGTGATTTATTATGCTCTCTTAGCTAATTCTATATAATGTGATGAAACATATCGCATATAAGGAGGCAATGAGATGTGAAGAAAGAAGTGAATGACAGCTTGCCATATAAGACGAAATGACCTCTTTAAGGAAGATTCACACATAGGATTTGGTGAAAAAGTCAAGAGAGAAGAAACTAGTAACTTGTAGGTGGTTATTTAAAATAAAGGACAGGGATGTTGTTGAAGATAAGCCAAGGTACAAGGCTAGGCTTGTAGTAAGGGGGTTCACTCAATGAAAGTGAGTGAATTATGAAGAAATCTTCTCACCAGTTGTAAGGTACACATCAATTCGTGCTCTTCTTTCTTTGGTTGTTCAAATGGACATGAATCTTGAGAAATTGGATGTCAAAACCACATTCTTACATGGAGAATTGGAGAAAACTATCTATATGGAACAGCTGGCAACTATTTGCTAAAATTGGGAAGAAAAGCTTGGTTTTCTTTCTAAGGCATTCCTTATATGGATTGAAGCAATCTCCAAGGATGAGGTATCAAAGGTTTGACACCTTCATGCATAATGTTGGCTTCAAAAGGAGTAAACATGATGCTTGTGTCTACTTGAAGGTAAATGAAGTAAGTACTACTATTTATTTAATTCATGTTGATGACATGTTGGTTAGCTCAAAGATTGAGGAGATTCAAAGGATGAAGGAATTGCTCAAGGATGAATTTAATATGAAGGATCTTAGGGCTGCTAGAAAGATTCTTGGTATAGACATTAATAGAAAAAGATGAGTAATAAGTTAAGGTTATCTCAAGGCTCCTATATTGATAGTGTGACAAAAAGATACTACATGGAACTGTCAAAATTTATTTCTACTTTTGCATCTCATTTTAAGCTTAGCAAGGATCAAAGTCCAGAGAAGGAAGAAGAAAAGGCATACATGAGCACGGTTCCTTATAAAAATGTCATTGAAAGCAACAAGTATTTTATAATTTGTTATAGGCCAAATTTATCCTATCCTCTCTATATCATTTCAATATTTTTGGTTAATCAAGGCAGCAAAATGGGTGCTTAGATATCTCAATGGAGCAAAAAATTTGGGTTTGAAGTTTTCAAAATCATAATTGATTGAAGACGTCCTCTTTGGATATGTTGATTCAAATTTCATTGAATGTAATGACACTAGAAAATCCTTCACTGATTACTCTTTCATGGTATATAGGAATACCGTGAGTTGGAAGTGCAAGCTAAAACCTGTTGTGACCTTATCTTCTACTAAAATCAAGTATATGGCTGCAACTGATGCAGTGAAGGAGGCTATTTGGCTCAAAGGCTTGTTGACAGAGTTGGTCCATCCTATTTCATAACCATTGAAGATTCTTTGTGACAATCAAAGTGTTATATTCTTATGTAAGAACCTCATGTTTTATGGAAGGACTAAATATATAGACATCAAGTTTCATTTTCACAAAGAAGCTGTGCAAAATGGTGTAGTAGATATTGAAAAGGTATCTATAGAAAATATTGCATCTGATGTGTTGACCAAAGCTCTTCCAAATCCTAAGTTTCAACATTGTTTAAACTTTTTTAAGGATGACAAGGGTGAAATCCTAACATTTGATGTTTATCACATTTAAAATTAAGAACCAACGTGGAGATTGTTTGATATTGGTTCTTATTTGACTGTTAATTCTATTCTAATATTGATCTCCATGTAAAAGCCAACTTAAAAAATGCTTAAACATCTTAACTCTGCCAAATCCTGCCACTGCCCATATCGAATCCCTACTCGAGTCGCATCCGCCTTAACTACAGTACTCATTTCCTATGCAATTGGCACCGAATGGTCTTGTCGCTTGCGTGCAAAGACTTTCCCTCTTTGCATAGTTAAAATGATAACTTTGAGCTCTCATTCAGGCCTCTCCTCCTTCCCCATTCGCAAGCTCCCATTGCTTCTTCCTACCTTCAACCTCTTCCCACTCACAAAAGATCTGAACCCCCTCTTCCTCTCTATCGAATGCCCAAGCCCCACCTGCTTCTTTCCCGAGCTCTAGTCGCCTCTACCAGCATACATGCAGCGGGCCAACTAGGTCATCAAAATCTGACTTCCTCCCTCCATAGCCACAAGAAGACTCCAACCAGAAACTTTACATGCAGCCGAAACCATCTCTAAAGCCGTCGGACTTACCTAGTTCAACCAACTTCCACTCATGCCGACCCAACCTGTGTTCTGTCTTCCTCTAGTTGAACTCTACAGCAGCACCGCCTCGAAGCCAATCCCCTTGACCTTGTCGACCAATATTCCACATTGCCTCCTCCAACCGAAGCCAAAAACCTCTGCCCGTACCCGACCCCAATGCCTCTTTTGTCCGACTCTACTCCTATGACCAAATCCCTGACACGACTCCATCTCGTCAAGCAGACCCAACCTCATACCCGACCCCCATTAGGTATACATTTTATATTTATTTTGCTTTATTACTAATTATTACAATATAACTAGTTATAATTATCATTATAAATAGATTATGTTATATATATATATATATAAAAAAAAAGAAAAAAAGCAAAAAAAAAAAAAACTGAAAAAATAAGAAATAAGGAAAAATTAAAAAAAAAATCAAAGAAGAAGGGAGAGGGGGTCCATTTGTTTATTTCATCATATTCATGTTCTCATCGTTTGCAGCGGACCAGTAAACCTGCTATACACGCTCTATAGCATGGTGAGAGGAAACCTAATGCGGCTCCTATGACGAGGCGGGTAATCACCTAAAATCCCATTTTTGACATTTACGGTGGACCAGAGAACTACCTATATGCGATCTCATAGCACAGTAGGAGGGAGCCCGATGTGATGGATTCAACGAGTTGGGTAACCCTTAAACTTGCTCTTGTAGTTTGGTGGGGAGTTCATAATTACTTATACATGCCCTTGTTATATGATAGGGAAAGGCACGGGTGTTTATTTTCATGCAGGTACTTTGGAACCCCCATACACGCTCTTATAGCATGGTAGGATGAAACAAATGTATGCCCGGTGTCCCCCGACACCTACCATACACGCTTTAGTATCATGATATGATGGCCCAGTTTTCCTTAGTTTCCCTTAAACAGGGTAGACGATGTGAGGCTGCTAGATTTTTTAGCAAAATTGATGACTTGGACAAAAAGAAGAGTTGGACAATTAATAAGGGATCTAAATGACAATAAATTGAATCTAAATAAACTTAAACATTAAGAGAAAGATAATTAATGATAATTCAATTTATACTCAAACGAATAAATACAAGCTTTATTTAGGCAATGAAGATTTGGACTTGAATGTGACATGAGCTATAATGAAATTGAACTTAAACTTGGATTGGAGTTTGAGCTAGATGAGCTCGATCTTGAACTTGAACAATGCAAAGGACTTGATTTAGACTTGAGTGAACTTACATAATTTGAACTCAAGCAAAGATATGATACAGAACCATAATAGACAAGAATTTGAACTGAAGTAGAACTTGAATTTTAATGAAGTATCTGAGTTTAGCTAGACTTCGATTCTAACAAATGATCAATCAAAGTATAGAGGCTCAATGAACAAATCTTGATCATTCAAACAGATATAGATGAGCCGGTGAAGATTTATAGTAGACAAGGAGGGCCCCTACTTCTCTTTCATAAGTAACAAGAAATATGGATATACATATGCATACATAAATGAACAATAATGCCAAGGTCGCCATGCATATTGTAAATCATTTTAAGAACAAATAATTTGTAAGTATAACTTGTTTGCATGCAATAAAAAGATCATGAAGGACATGGCTTGGTTCCAAAGCCGTGACGTTGGTATTTTGGACCATGATATTTGACTTGCAATATTGAATTTAAGTCATCCCTAAACAACAATCATACGTGGATGATGAAAAATTACAAGCAAAGAACGATGATGAATAAGTTCTTTACAATTCACTCACCAATAATGAGAAACAATATAAAAACCACAAAGAACTTGCAATGAACAAGTCCTTAAACATGAACTTGCAAGTCAATATGCCAAACTCCCGCAAGCATAATTCACTCATAAATGAAAGTGAAATTCATATAGTTGGTGATCTAAAATGATTGCAATGACTACAAGGAGCATGCAACGAATGCAAATACCCATTAATAATAATTAAATATTAGTTATCTGCTTAATAACATACTTGCAAGTGTTAATCAGTAGTGTGTTGAAAATGTTACAACACTCCCACGACCAACTACCATTTAATAATCAACAAATATGTCCATTCATTGCAAGTAGAGGAGGACAAAATGCAACAAATACATCAGTATCCTTATGAGGTAAATTTGCAAACAACATTGGTCTGCAACAAGGGATACATATATTGCTTACATGCAATGATAAAAGATTCTTCTTGCATATAATCACTTGCTCATAGATCAAAGTAAAAATATTTATAAGCAATGATATGTGATTCATCACATGCGCAATAGTGACGAATGTAGCTCATCCAACAATTAACATTTGTCCTTGAATGAACATATTAACCTACATATAAGCAATGAGGGTAGATATGTTGAAGGACTACATCAATTACAAGCTCCCACAAGCTGCTGAAGGATGTTTATTATATATTCAACTTACTATCTACAATTGAATGTGAAAGAAACTGCAATAGATGCAAGCCTATACAAATGCATAGTAGGAGATTTATTAGTGCACTATAATCCACCTGGAGGAAGCGACAAGTAGTGCATGACAATCTACCTGTATATAGTGGGCATATAACCATTACAACACTACGCCACCAGATCCGCAACATCCATGCAAGCAGATAAAAGGTATTTACAAATATTAAAAAAATGCTCCCGCACATACACTGTAATATATATACACATAGGTACATATAAGGGCATATGTAATCAAACACCCATATGGGCCCCAGTAAGTGTGTTATGGGAACATACGTGACGTCTATGGATGCGACGCAGGTCAATAAATTTGAACTTGATCCTCCTAAACATGTAAGTAGAAGTCGATAAGGTTTATCAAATAATTATAAAATGCCCCAAAATACCCGATGGGCCACGACGATTATGTTATAGGTACACACATGACGTCTAGGGATACTATGCGGGTCTATGAATAAACTGTTGTGACTTAGTTTTCAAACTTATGCTTTTATATCATGTGAGTTTTTGATGATATCAAAATATTTTTGTGTTGATTATTATTTCTCCTAACACATATTGAAAAAATTATGCTTTTTGTTGTTTGTGTGTACTAATATTTAAGGGAAAACATACTCTAGATTGTCGAAGACTTCAAGACAAATTAGATTAGGTTTCTTGTAATTGAAGTCTGTACATTTTTCTTCCTTTTTTAAAGTCTGAGAGAATATATCATTATAATTGGGTAACCATGCACACACACTAGGAGAGTGAGTCAAAACTTATATTTTTAAAACTGTATGATTCTTGAACCATATTGGACGATTTGACTTGAGTATTCCTCCAGAAAGAAGTTAATCGAACCATGACTTGGAAATTTATTTTGTACTTTTCGTACTGTGCAAAGTTGGATTCATACATATAACGTCCAAAGTACAAAATGGATTCATACCATTTCATCCCAAATGAACTAACCATTTTTTGAACTAATCGTACTGTACGAAATTAGTTTTATATTGATGACGCCCAGAGTTTAAAATTGGTGTATACCAGTTTGTCCCATATTAACATATATGTTTTTTGAATTGTTTATACTATACAAAATTAATTTTGTCCAAATGACGCGCATAGTACAAAATGGGCTCATCCATGTTCATATCAAACGAGCATGATTTGAATTAACTAGCTCATATTGTATGATGTAGGGTTCATACAACGATGACTAGAGTACGAAATGGGTTTGTACATTATCGTACCGGATGAACCTACTCATTTTTTAACTATTCGTACAGTACGATGTAAGTTTATACATACAATTGCAAGAGTACAAAATCAGTTCATACAGGATCATGCAAGGAATTTTTGAACTATTCATACATACGAAGTACGATCATACTGTATGAACCATGTACGTCTAACTTGAAATTTTTAGTTTTATAAATGGGTTTTCTTGTCCTTTCTATATAAGGGTCCTAAAAATTGATTGAATATACTTCCTCTACAAATTTTCTTTTGAGAGTGAGGGTGAGAGTGTTTGGGGGTGAGGATTGAGATCTTACTTGTGAAAATTATGAAGGGTTCACAACATTGCCCAAAGGTGAGGATCTCTTCATATGTATTCTTTGAATATCTTTACTACCTCCTTGAAGACTCTTGAGAGAAGTTATTTGGAGAAGATCTGGTTCTCGACCATCAGTAGGAGGGTAAAAAAGAATGTCGGTACACTACCATCACCATGAGGGTGAGAAAATGCAGGTACTCTACTATTACAAGGAGGGAGAGAAAGGATGATGGTACTCTGTTATCACTAGGAGGGTGAGAAAGGATGTTGGTACTCTGCCATCACTAGGAGGTGAGAAAAGACATTGGTTCTCTACCATCACCTGGAGGGTGAGAAAGGATGATGGTACTCTGTTGCACTAGGATTTAGTGGAAGAGAGGTTATTGTAAGGGCTTCTCCACCTTACTAAGGGAGCAAAAGAAGAGTCACTTTGGCATAGTGTAATACATGAATATAGAGTCTTTAGAGAGTAGAAGTATGTCTAGTTAGACCAAACCATTATAAAAATTTGGGTTTTTTTTTTGTCTTTACTTTTCACTGCTTTTTATTTTCTACATATTTTCTTTTTGTGGTTAAAATTTTTATCTTGAGAAATTTTATCATTATGCATTAAATATTAAACTAGTTTTCTAAATTACTAAGAATTTTTAAATTACCAATTCACTCCTCCTCTTACTTAACCTTCGGGAAATTATATTAGGTCTACCAAACTATTCAACTTTCGTGATTGTAGTTTAAGTGCGAACATCCTATATGAATAGATAGAAGTTGACACAGCTTGAATTATAAAACAGACATACGGTTAGGGTATCGACCATAATACCTATTTTATACATTCATATAAGGCCTTCAAGGCCTCCAATAAAGAAAATTCAGTCATCAATTCATAAAGCCTACAAAACTCGAACCTCTATTGGCAGCTCAACAGAGTCGACATAGTTCAATTTACAAATAAAAAATAACCCAAACCTTGATGATGGCCGCATTGAATGCAAATCTTAACTTGAGAGGTCCATTCGAAGTAATTCAAAATGCTATCTATATACCCATGAAATCCAAAATTTCTAAAAAATCATCCAAATTTAGATATTTAAAAATGAAATCTAACTATAAAACACTTAAAGCAAAACCCATACACTCTCCATAATAGTTTACCGAGGTGGAAAAATTGAAAATTATTTCATCTCACAAAGAGCTAATTCTCAATTGATAATATCATTAGGATTCATTCTCAAAACAGTCTCCTGATAAAAGAGAAGTGATATATATCCCCTAACAGGAAGTTTTAGTGCCAAATGGCACAGTAGGATACATAGTTATGACCCTTCCCTCTCTGAAAAGAGTATTTCTATCGCCAAATGGCACCATGAAATATATTTGTTACGGCCAGAGCCAATACGTTTCTTAGTGGAATCAATCATTAAGAAATGAATTAATAGAATATAATCAATAGGGCACAAAGCCCTTTATCAGTTAAGATGGATTTAAATTTGTCCCCTTAGACAAACATTCAATGAAGGTCTACAAGGTACCCTTGGATGAATAACCTAAGGCTGCCGACAAGGATCCTTCTATTAGGTTGGGTTGACTACCTCCTCTGACTAAGTAGACTAGGGACCACAATGACCCAGGATGATGAAACTATGGGATCTTGATGGGTCTCATCGTCACTACCCCCACCATTTGTTTTAAGTGCAAGATGGGGAAAATTTAATTTTAAATATCAAACTTCTTAAATACCCAAGCCCATACTACTACTATATGCTTGATACCGCATATCTGCGGGTACGACATAGTCATCGATGACTAGCCTTAATAAAATTTTTTTTCTGATAATCAAGAGGAGTATTTAACTATAGGGGCTTCACCTATAGAAAACGAGAACTCATATCAGAAAGTCCTCGCAAAATAAGGGCAAAATCTCTGGGTTGTGTTTTATATACATACACATCTACATTCTTAAAATTTACCCCGAAACTTAATTATGTTAAAGCTCCAAAACAGAAAAGCTGCGGGGGGAGGTTGAAAGTAATTTTTTGGAGCCCATAGATTTTTGATGACACTGCTGGGGATTGGTTTTTATTTACATATTTGGCTAGCCATCTCAGTACTATCATAGCAGCTACATCAACATGGCCTAAAATTTCAAACTTTCCTAAAATGATTATTTTAAAAATTAAAATTATGAATAATCTAAAAAAATGATCGTTTAAATAAATTGAGATAACTTATTTAGCAAAGTTTTGAATTTATCTTAATTGCTTGCTAATGATTATATGTTTTTCTAATTTAAGTTCTATGCAAGTATCTACATTTTGAAAGTTTGGAGTGATGTATCAAATGTTGATTACTAACCCTTACCTTTCATGTGTGTAGATGGATCTACAGAACACCTCATTCACCATCCAATTGGGGTGTCGCGCTAGTATTCAACTGGCAAATGCGATCATTAACATAAAAATTGTTGGATCTGCCATCCAGTTCAGTAGTATTGACTTCCCTGCGGTCATTGCAAGGACTACTGCAATTCCTTTTAATGGCGTAAATATGAAAAAGCTTGCAAGGAGACTCCAACCTACTAGAGCTCCTACCCCTCCTGAGCACTTGCCAATAAAATGACCCATAATCGAAGTTGTTACATGCCAGATGCATCTTCCAGTGTTACAAGCAACTAATACTATTGAAAATCTATGTGAGAGGTTTTCTATGTTTGAGAGGCTATCACAGCTTGAGGTCCCGACAACCAAAAGAATTCTAACTGGCGGAAGGATCTATGTGGTGACTGCAAACACCTTATCTCTGCAAACCGGATTTCCTGCACCCAGGAATAACATTACTGGAGCTTTCTCATATGGAGGAAAGTTAATAAGAAGGAAGAGGAGGAAGCTGAATGCTGAGATCCGATCTCAGCATTAACAACTCCCTATCCACCCATCCAACCTTCCATCTTACGAACCAGATGCTATAATTCCTACTCGAAATGGGTTCATGGGCCTTAAGCGAGTCAAAATAAATAACTCCACAGTGAGCTAAAAAGGTCATTCTGGAACTAGCAACCAGAAGTCCTAGCTCCCCATAAGGAGCCTGAAACTCTCTCAGTTTAAGTCTATTGGGTCTTAAAGACTATAAAAGAGAGATGACTGAAAAAGAGAAAATACTAATGGCCACTGATGGTTGAGACTAGATGGGCTCTACCAAGAGAACACTTATCTGTTATGGTGGAGAGAAAAAAAGAAAAATTATCTCGCATGGTGAGTATCAGTGTGTGACGCCAGAATTTCAGGTTTAGGGATACGCCGCCGAAAGGTCCTAGCGAAAAGGAAAAGAAATCTAGAGGCCAAAGACTGGCAAAGAAGAAGAAAAAGAAAAGTAAATGTGGGCATGACATTCGGTGTAGCTTCACAGAGATCCACCCCCAATAGCAAACAACGTCAGAAATAGGTCCCAAAGAAGACCCACGATGATGCCACTACCGATGGTTGGCACCATGAAGAATCCTCTAGGGATCCCATGCTCACCGACCCCTCCAAAAGATGAAACAAACTTTGACCGCAAACCAATGGTTGAAGAAGTCTCCTTATTGAATCAAGAACTAGAGTTCCAGTGGCATCGCCACTCAGAGATCCATGTTACTTGAGGAGAAAGGGGAGGAAGATATAGAAGGGGAAAAAATATAGAAGAAGAAGAAAATATGGAAGAAAACATAGAAGAAGAAATGGAAGAAATAAATAACACCTTGGACATGAAAGTGGTATACATAGTAAAACACACCAATGCTGATGATGGAGCCTGCTACAATAAGGGTGAAGATGCTGATGACCATTGGAAACTGCCACCAAGGCAAGAACATTAGTGTCACCATGAAGCTGGGTCCACCACTGGCAGAGGTGATCATTCTTAAGGAGAATAAAAAGTTAAGGAAGTGGAGGGTAATCCCCCCGATGATGAAAATACCACACTCACTGATATGAGAAGGAAGATGAGGTAACAGATGAGAGCCAAAGACAAATAATTCTCTTAGATAAATAAGAAAATAAAAGAAATGACGGATCAGATGGGGTAAATTATGTAAATGAAGTGGAGAACTACCGCTATTGGTGTCATGCCTAATCCCCCTGGATATGCTCCAAACATCCATATGCCTCAAGTCTCATGAGTACGGGGAACTTCTGAAGGCGATAATGAACTCAATAACATTAACCTCCAACCCTCCCCACTAAACATTGTTGATTCTTATTGAATCTTGATTAGGTTGTTAAACCTAAACTAATGTCTCAAGGCGAACCAAGAAAGGGTGGGGGAGTTGGTAATTTAAAAATTCCCTTGGATTTAAAATTTAAAACCTTTGATTCTCAAAGAAAGCTAATTTAAAGTTTCAAAATAAAACTTTTCAACCATAGAATATAACTTGGAGTAATTAAAATGTGGAAATTAAAAGATGCAATAATTTATAGTGGTTTGGTCAAACACGACCTACATCCACTCTTTGAAGACTACCTCTTTAGATATTACACTATTACCAAAGTTAATCTTCTTTTGCCACCACAGCTAGGTGGAGAAGCATTTACAAAAACCTCTCTTCCACCAATCCCCGGTGCGGTAGAAAACTGTTGTCCTTTCACACTCTCCAAGTGTCGGTAGAGAAAGTCATCCTTTCACACCCTATAAGTGTCAGCAAAGAATCGTTTTCCTTTCACTCCCTCCAAATGTTGGCAGAAAATTGGATCTTCTTCAAAGATCTTCTCACGAGTAATCTAGAAAGATAAGTGGAAGAGTGATAACCAAAAATACAAAGAAATCCTTACCTTTGAGTAACCTTGTAAATCCTTCACACTCCACTTGCAAAGAATCTCTATTAAACCTCTCGCACACTCTCTCTTTCAATTGTACTTAAAAAATCATGAAGACAAGACTTTTTACATCATTGTTTAGGGGGCCTTTTATACAGAAGATATGAAAAATCAACTAGAAAACTGAAATTTTCAATTTTGAGCGTTCACGATCGTATAGTACGATCGAATTTTATACGTACGAACATTTCAAACACTGTTGCATACGAAACTGTTGTGAATTGGTACAAAATCATTTTTTACATGATCATCGTCTGGTACAAACCATGTTCGTCTGGGACAAACAGTTAGAATTTTTTTTTGAGTTATTCGGTACAAAAAGTAACCCCAATATTATCATACTCTGGATGGAGTACATACGATGACATCATTGTCTGGTATGATCAGTTATAAACTTTTCAAATTTTGTCTGAATGAAATATTGGGATGAAATTGGACCTCACAATTTCATACTCTGGAAGGCATTTATGAATTGGGTTTGTACAGTAGGATCCATACTTAAAAAAATTTATTTTTTGAGAGAACAAGGACCCATCCATTTTGTACTTTGGAAGGCATGTACGAACTGAGTTTTTACAATGCGATCCATACTTAGAAAAATTAATTTTGATCAAGAAGGGACCCATCAATTTTGTAATATGGAAGGAATGAATGAATTGAGTTCGTACAGTATGATTCATTACTTAGAAAAATTTTCATTTATGTACATTCGACTGCTTGTTGGGAAGAATAACTGGTCATATCATCTTGTATAAACATATATCGTACAGTACAATCAGTTAAAAAAATGTGAATTTTATACTCTCCCCCGGTGTGTGTGTACTCAGTTACTCAATTACAATTACACTCTCTCAGACTCAATAAAATGAAAAATAAAGACTTCAATTACAATTAAATCTAAACTGATCTTTATTTGAAGTCTTCAATAATCCGGAGCATGATTTCCCTGAAATGTTAGTACACACAAGAGCAAAAAAATTCTTCCAAAATATGTTAGGAGAAATAATAATTAAAGCAATAATATTTGGTATAAAAAAATAGATAAGGAGTATTATTCCAAAAAGTGACGAAATGAAGATTAGTTAAATTCAATTTCTAATAAAAAATATAATTAAAGATTAGATTTATTTGAATTTTAAGGTTAACAGAGAGGAAAGAACATTATCAATTGGCAATATTGCACATTTTTTCAAATATTTGTGGCACACTTTGTGCATTTGTTTTTGTATTTGGGCTAATTTTATGCCTCTTTTCAATTTGCAAACCAATGTGCATTCTTTCAATTTTTTTACACTTATACATTTCTCCAATTTTTAATCGAACTTTTCAAAATCAATAATCTAGAAACTCAAACATCTCAAAGTTCAGAGAATTAAAAAATAATAAAACATTAAAATTGCAATAATAATATTTAAATTATCTAAGACTGAAAAGAACATGAGATTGATATTCTTAACTTGATCGAGTTATAAATTAACTTAAATTTTTGAAAAAAAAAATAGATTTAATAATGAAATTAAATTATGAATTACAGTTCATGTTATAACACCTTTTTGATTTATTAGGTCAGGATTAACATATAAGCAAACTTACATTTCACACAAAAAATAAATGTTGAAACTCGTTTAATAAGAATTATGATGTTAAGCCTAATTAAAAATCCCAAGGCTAAACAAGAGGGGGGGGTGAATTAGTAATTACAATTTTAACCCTCTTTGAAAATTTAATGGAAACAAAACTTTAGTTTGTGAATTTTTCTAGAAAACTTTTTCAACCACAAAGTTTTAAACACAAAAAGTAAATAAGCAGTTTATATGATTTCCTTAAGTGTGTGTGTATGTTTTTATTCACTCAATTACAATCACTCCCTTTCAATTAAAAAATGACATTTTTTAAACTTCAAAATTCAAAAGAATTTCTTGTTGAATTTGATTTGAAGTCTTCATGTTTGAGATTTTGATTCACCTGAAATGTTAGTACACACAAGAGCAAATACAAAATTTCTAAAAATTGTTAAGAGATAACTATACAAAGAACAATAATATTTGGAATCATCAAAACTATACAAGTTGCAAGAATGTAAAACATGCAAATAGCAACATTAACAATCTCCCCCTTTTTGATGATGGCAAAATAGTATTGTTTGTAGGATTTCAAATTTTAATAATCTCCTAAACTCCCCCTGAATTGATGAATACATAAAATAAAGGAGGCATTTTGAACTAAAGATCACAATTTTTATTTTTCAAAATTTTTATTACAAACAAATAAAATAAAACAAAACAAAAATTACAAGACTAATAACACAAAAATACAAAAGCACAAAACACAAAACAAACAAAACAAAAATACAAGGCAAAAATACAAACAAAATAATTTCTCTCCCTTTTTGATAGCAACAAAAAGTGAAGAAGAAAAAAATAGACAAGAAATGTTTGTAATCATATGAAATTCATTTGCTAATTTAATCTTGAAAGTGATTGATATAAGGTATGCAAATAAAATTAAAAACATTAGGCAAATCATAGAAATTCATAGAATTTAAGAAGATATATAATATTGTAACTAAGAAGAATTTATCAAAGACATGATTCAATTTAGATATTGAGATAAAGAAAATCATTGCTAGAAAGATGTATTAGAAATTGTATATTTCAAATTTCAATAAAAATATAAATGAACATAAGATCAATTTGAATTAAGAGATTAAAAGAATCTGGAATGAAGAAAACTACCATATGTGGCGCTTTGCTCATCTTTTTCAAATTTATGGCACATTTTTGTGCAATTTTTTTTTTTACATTGGGCTTATTTTGTGCCTCTTTTTCACATTTAAAAATTTTTGCGCATTCGTTTTGATTTTTGTACATTTGTACAATTTTCAAGAGTAATTGAATTCTTTCCAAAGACAATAATCTAAAATTTCAAACTTTTTTAAGTGCATAAATATAATTTGAAAAATAAAATACAAAATAAGAAAACATCTAGATTGCAATAATAATATTAAATATAATGTAGTCTAAATGAAAAACAAGAAATTAAAAATTCTAATTAAAACAAGTTATAAACATAATTTAAATTTAGAAAGACTAGATTTTCTAATGAAATTAATCTCAATTTACAATCTAGTTTTTTTGCACAATTAAGCTTAAAAAGACTAATGAAATTCATAAATTTTAACACATTTCAAAACCAATTCAAATCTAAAGCAAACACAACAAATATTGATATTAATAAAAAGATTACAAGATCAATTCATAATATCAATATTAAAACAAAAGAAAAAAAAATACACTGAACTTTCAAATAAATATAACTAAAACAAAAACTGATACATGAAACATCTAGAAAATCAAAATAAGTGACCAATTATACCTGACCCAATCACCTTCCTTGTGGTGTTATCTCCAAGTGTAACTTTGCCTCCACTGTGAAGAAGATCTTGAAGAAATACCGTTCTCTGCGGACACTTTGAAAAGTGTGAACAGCCGAGGGTCCTGCCTAAAAACCCCCCCCCACTTTTTAGGAAAGAGATAAAAGGATGAAAGGGTTCTTGCACTACACTTGGAGGTGTGAGAGGAAGAAGGTCTCTGCCTACACTTGGAGGGTGTAAAGGATGATTGGTACTCTGCCAAAACTGGGAATTAGGTGTGAAAAGGATGAACGGTTCTCTGCCGACATCGGGGGAGTGTGAAAGGGATGACGGATTCCTCTTGCGCCACCAAGGTAGTGGGAAAAGAGTCTTAGTAAAGGATCTTCTCCGCCTTGCTGTGGGTACTAAAGGAGATCACTATTTGGTATTAGTGCAATACATCAGAGGGTGCGCTTTGGGAGTGATATGGTCTGGATTTTGACCGAACCCACTATAAATCTGGTCTCATTTTATTTTCCGCTGCTTATTTACTTTGTGGAAAAACTTTCGTGGTTTGAAAAAGTTTTCTCAGAAAAAACTTTACAAACAGCCATTAAATATTTTAAAGGGGTTTAAAAAATTTATGAACCAACACCCCCCCCCCCCTTCTTAGTAGCCTGGGATATGAAGCAGACCCAATTCTTATGAACAAGTAACAAGTGGTATCAGAGCTTCTGTTTTGCAAATCAAATTAGGACTACTTTGGATTAACGTAGAGGCTACATTTGGAAAACAGACAATACACCTGAGGGTTTTCATTACTATACCTCCAACTGTTGAAACATCAGAAAATCAACATTTACAGTCACTTGATATGCATGTGGTTTTAGTTCAGGAAAGGGTTACAAAAGCCAACTCAGATTGTTCATGGAGTAGAGTTGAAACACCTTACGAAGTTAGAGAAACATGACCTTAGCACAACGTAAATGCTAAATGCTTGAACTAGTTTCTTTATGTGCTTTAAAATTAAGAAGATTACATGCGTTTCTACTGCAAAAGTGGAAGAACATACTGTGACAAGTGGGAAACTTGGTATAACATAGTTGAGGGCGAAATGAGTTAAGCAATCTAGACTTAATATCTTGTTGCGATGATTATGAACTATTCGCATGAAACAAATGAACAATTGAATGTACTACAACCAAAATCACCCGAAGCAGGAGGAGTTAACTAATGCTGAAATGGTTAATAAAATCGGACCCACACTTATGATGAAATTACTACAATTACAGAGGTCTAAAGATCTAAATATATATCTCCATCTGACAACTTCTTGGATCGTTAATTTTCAAGCCAAGGAGTTAGCCAAGAAAGATTGGTGTAAGGTGAAACATTAAAGGGAGAAAGAATAATTAGCATTGAATGTGAAGAGTCTGAAAGTGAAAATCACACCTAGGATGAAATGACATTATTTTAATGACAGACAATTCAAAAGCTTTTTGAAGAGGAAGCAAGGAGACGACAACAAATGGAATAGAGGTAGTTCAATAGAAATACAAAATTTTTTAATGAAGTCTATTGCTATGAATGCAGGAAGCTGAGACATATAAAGGCCTAAATGCCCATACCAAAGGGCCAATCCTAGCAAGGACGAAAAATAAGAGGATAAACCATTTTATGAAAAGGGTAAAAAGAAGTTCCAAAGAGCTTTTTGGGCGGACTCAGGCTCAATCATCGGAGACAGGAAAAAGAAGAGGAAGTCAACTAATTTGTGCTTAATGGCTGCAATACTTGAGCATTCAGATCAGAAGAGGTATGTGACTTAACATATGATAAACTTTTTTGAAGTTCTGAACACATGCATGAAGCACTATAGGAAGACAAAAAATGCATGCTAGCCTTTGTTTGTAATTAGAAGATCTTAAAAAGGAACATAAATCCTTAGGAAGATCATTGCTTTAACTATAAACAACCACATGAATTACTGATAAGTTTGGATGACTTGGAATAAGAAACTTGAATTTTATAAATAATCCTTTGAAAAACTTGGGAAAGATTTGAAAATTTTTAAGGAATGAATCGGATTTAGCAAAACTATAGATCAAATTATACTATCGGATTTTGAAATATATGAACTTCTTTATATTTTGAAATAAATGCTTCGGGATAATAGGATACCTCAAAATTGAATATTTCACTATCCTATTTTATCCTAAATTTATGCAATCCCTAAAAAAATCAAATACAATGGTAGAAGACTTAGGAAACCCTTTCCAATGTTAAATGCAAGTATTTGCTGGATTGATTGGTCATATAGGATACACTGCATTACTCGAGGATGAAATTATATGGTGTTGGAAACCTAATATGCATAACCCTAAAATATCATACATGCATCTTTTTATAAATTGTCAAAAAGGTGAACCCAACTTGTTTGGGTCCCAGGTCTAACGTATTGAATTTTTGCAGGATGGCTCTTCAGCACAGGCTCGAGAGAGCATATGTACCTGGATTAGCGGTGTTCAAAGCATATGACTGGATGGATTCTACCACAATTCATTTCGCTAGAAGCCAGGAG
>NW_021319229.1:424354-444016 GCF_001605985.2 Dendrobium catenatum
AATGACATTTTTTAAACTTCAAAATTCAAAAGAATTTTTTGTTGAATTTGATTTGAAGTCTTCATGCTTGAGAGTTTGATTCACCTAAAATGTTAGTACACATAAGAGTAAATACAAAATTTCTAAAAATTGTTAGGAGATAACTACACAAAGAATAAAAATATTTGGAATCATCAAAACTATACAAGTTGCAGGAATGTAAAATATGCAAATAGCAACTATCCTTAACAATAAAAGCAACTAATCAAAATAAGACTTTTTTTTATTGATATCAATTTAAAGAAAAGATACATTGAAACACTTTTGATATCAATAAATAAAAGTAAAAGCAACAACATAGAAAACAAAAACTAGAATAAAGGACAAGTACAAAAATCACTGAACAAATAGAAGTACAGAAACTACAAAAATCATCACTATGATGATCACATCTCAAAGGACTGACAAAGACAAAAAAAAGTACATCTAGTAATCTGAGGGGCCTTGGTCTGGAGGAGGAGGCTGGTTGAACATAGAAAAATAGCAATACATCATAGCCATATTGGTGTTCACCAAGTTGAACTGACCACGGATCCAACTCATGTCCTATTGGTACTGTGCATCCTGCTGATTTAGATGAGTCTGAATTTGTTCAAAACATTGATCAAAATTACTCTCCAGTCGATCAAAGCACTGGATCATCTCCTGAAAATAAGGTTTATGAGCAGGTATAGGTGCATGTGCTGGTGCTCCCCTTCTATCTTAGTGTCCTCTTTGAATTATCACCTTTCCCAAAAAGTGCTTCGAAATGAAGCATTAGTGAAGTAGATTGGCATTTCAAGTAGAGGCATATGATGAAAAATATTGTACTTCTTTTCTAGGATATAGGTAAAGAGGTGTCCTAAAGAAATGTTCTTCTTTTTCTTATGAGAGGCAAGCCCAATTTCAGAAAGGACATGAATATAATTAAGAATAAGTTGGGATTCATCTATAGGTTTTCCAGTCATGATAAGGTAGGTAACAGTGGACAAAAGAGGAGTAATGTTAATGTGGTCACCAGCTTTAGGAATAATATAAGTTCTAAGGACATGCTGAATTACCCTTGCATTTTGGTTTAAGGTATAGACCCTAAGAAAATGACTTACTTGTTCAACTCCTCTAAGAATATTGTTTATTTCAGACCAGTCAAAATGTAGAAGTCAATGTGTGTGCTCTAATTCCTTGAGTTCTTAAGTGTAGAAAGGTCCACAAATCTTCCTTTGTGATTTCTACCCTTTTCTTTAGGACATAAGATCTTATCTTACTCTCATTCTCACTAAAAGTCATGTTTGCCAAAAAATTGTGAAATATTTCTTTATTGTAGGCATGAATCAATGCCAGGATGAAGGCAAATTGAGTGGTGGAAAAAAGAGGCATTCCTTGAAAGTGAATGTCTTCTTGAAGTAAGAGTCTAGAAGGAGTAATGTTAGCAGAGACAAACCTAAGGAAAGTATCCTCATTTGCTCTAGATAGAAAGTTTTCGTCTCCACTTACGGAAGACATTCCCTTAGCGACTCTACCATGCTTGCTTGAACTAGCCATTGCTAAGAGAGAAGGATTGAAAGAGGCATGTTGCAGTGAATGAAAATAAAAACTTAAGCCCTCATATTTAAAGAAAAATGATATTTCGTACGTACGAACATGGGTTTGTACAGTACGATAATTATTTCATACACGATGAAAAAACTTTTGTATGTACGAACGAATGCATTCAAAATGAAATGACTTTTCTTAATCACGTAAGTTATGAAGCATCCTTCTGTACATGCTTTTGAACCAAATGATCATACAGATGAGCAGGTGTTTGTCTTGGATGATCGATTGTTTAAAATCATTTTAAAGACAATTAGGTTTATCCCCCACATCGAATGACACGTGGTTCATATGTACGAACTAAAAGTTTGTACGTACGAACAATTATAATAACTAATTCTACCCATATTACTATCTACATGCATACACATGAAGTAATACAAATCATCCGGGATGATATTAATATCATACAATATGATATGTAATGAAGAATCAAAACTTTATACAATCAATCCAAAAACAACAATTTATGTGCTACAGAATTCATACGGGATGAAAACATTTTTGTACAGTACGAATAAAACACTTAGGAAAATTTACACGATCGATCAGAAACAGCAAATCCGATATTTGAAAACATTTCAAAATCACACAAAATATAAAATAAAAATAGAAATACACTTACATAAACAAGCACATTGAAAAACAAAAGTGAAAACACACAAAGACACATATCAAGTTTACAGAAAATTTTAATTAAACATTAAGATCCATCACACCAAGCCTTACTCTTAATGTACTAAAAGTATCAAAGGATAATGGTTTTGTAAAAATATCTGCAAGTTGATTTTCAGTTGAAATATGGTTCAATTCAATTTCTCCTTTGGATACATGATCTCTAATGAAATGATGCCTTATGTTTATATGTTTGGTTCCAAAATGTTGAATAGGATTTTTTGAAATACAAATGGCACTAGTGTTATCACAATAAATTGGAATTGTGCCTATTGAAAATCCTAATTTAATCAACTATTGTTTCAACTAAAGAACTTGTGCCACACAACTACCTAAGGAAATGTATTCAGCTTCAACAGTAGATAGGGCTATGAAATACTATTTTCTACTGAACCAAGAAACTAAATAATTTCTTATAAATTGACAAGTTCCAAATGTACTCTTTCTATCAACCCTACAACCTACAGAGTTTGAATCTATATATCCAATTATTTCAAATGAATAACTAAACTTAGGATACTAAATCCCTAAGTTCTGAGTTACCAAGAGATATCCTCAAGTAACACTGCACACTCTCTAGCACTTAGAGAGAGAAGCTCCCAGTTTAGAGAGAGAAAAATTCAACTTCAAAGATCCCAATTTTTCAGTCGTCGCTTTTGTCAACGGCAAAAACATGGCGTAGAACGACCGTCCGATGTTGATGGAAGCCATTACTCTTAGTGGATTCTGAAAGTTGGTGGAAGCCACCAATCAAGGTGGACCACGGTTGAAGAACATAACCTCAAATGGAAGGATATCAATGGATGCAGAGGAGGCTCCAAGAAGAAGATCAAGAGGTATGCTAGTTATTAATAAAAATGTTGGTAATATTTCCAATAGTATCAACCATGTGGAAGGCAAAGGTAAAACATTTCTAGGGAAGATGAGATTAAAACACCCTGTGTTATGAAAATGGCTAAACTATCACCAGCGAGAAATCATGATAATGAAGCTTCGTCTTTGGGAATGAACATCTTTGTTCAAAGATTTAGAAATTCAAAAGCAATCCCTAGCAACAATGCGATACATGCGAATTCCTAGAGTTCTGAGAACAAAAATGTTTTTCTAAATGAAGACAAGTAAATAGCACAACCGACACTGGATTTAGGGTATGCTAAGGAGAAAACAACAAATCAGATAGATGATCCAATAACTGAGAAGGTTATTAACAGGACTGCAGCTAGTAATGTATGGATCAAAAAACCATATGTTAAACTTAACTTCAAATAAGGAGAAGACATGTTGACTAAAGATGGAAAGGCTGTCAAAATGATCAAGGAAGATGAATTAAAAAAATGCAAAGTTACTTGGTAATTCTTTGGTTTGTAAGGTGTTTGGAAAAGAAGTGCCACCTCATGTAGTAGCATGGGAACTCAGACGTCAACGGGCTCAATATGATCAATTCCATTTGACCACTCTAGGAATGGGATGGTTTTTATGTTCCTTCAAAACTAATGATGCTCTAGAAGGTGTCCTGTCTGGTGGCCCTTGGTTCATGAATGGGCATATTATTGGCATGGATCGATGGTCTTCGGAGTTTTTTCCTTTATCTATGAAAGGACTAACATCACCCATTTGGATGCAAATGCCTCAACTACAATTGCAATGTTGGGATGAGAACAATATAGCAAGGATTGCTTTTATGGTTGGAGTTCCATTGATGTTGGATGGTAACATGTTCCACTAGCGAAGAAGAGAATTTGCTAGAGCATGTGTTCGTGTGAAATTGGATCAACCTCTACCATTGGGTGCATTGGTTGAAGGTATGGCAAGAAGATTTTTCCAAAAATTTGAGTACGAAAGAATCTCAAATTTTTGTTTTGACTGTGTGAAAATAGGACATATGAAAAGTAAATGAAAAAAATAGCTTTGTGGAGAAAAATTCAAAAGGAAAAAATAGGCAATCACAGGACATGGTGAAGGAAAATGAGGTTATCAATAATTATGGCCCATGGGTGTACGTTAATTACAAAAGGAACAAGCCTAAATCTATTTATAATTGGGGCCCAGTCAAGAAAATCTTTGTTAAAAAGGTTCCAATCAGTACTAAAGTAAGGGAAACAAAAAAATCAAAGATCTTTGAAATCAATGAAAAACAAACAAAAGAGTATGATGATGTGTACAAAATCCAAAGTAACTCAGTGATTGAAGAAGGGGAAATTCTCAGTGAAATAGAGAATTACAAGGCATTGGAACAAGTAGATTCAATTATCCTTTCTAATGAGGAAATGGAAGTTGAAGAAGTTATAAAACCAATTGTCCCAACTGCACAAACACCAAATTAAGACTCAGTGGAGATCAATAAGCAATTTGAAAACCAAATTGTTATTTATCAGGATAAAGATCTAAAAGACTAAACTCAAATCGATCAACTTGAAATGATGGAAACTCAAGGAGAGCAAGAAGTTTCTGTTAAAAATGGAAATGTTAATGGAGAGGGGAGTAAAGTATTACAATTGATGGGGAAGATGGAAGTTAGTAAAAACAATGTAAAGCTTTCAACCAGTTAAGTCAAATTAGCAAAGGAAATGAAAATGCTAGGACCTATTAAAGCCAATCATAGAATAAGGAAAGGAGATGGAGTTGTTGAAAAGGTTTGGGCCTCAACCCCAAAAATTTCTTAATGTCTTCCATAATGTTTTGGAATAATAGGGGAGCAAGAAAGAAAGAGGACTCCCACTACTTGAGAAGCTTGATAGGAGAAAATGATATGTTCTTCAATTGTCTTATGGAAACAAAAATGGAAATTTTGGAAAATGAGGATGTCAGGAAACTAGTTGGAGATGATTGGGATTTTCACCATGTTGCTGCTACTGAAACTTTAGGAGGTGTTCTTGCTTTATGGAAACATAAAACAACGTCATTTACTGTTATTGATTCTTCAAATCAATGCATAATTGGTAAGCTGACTAATCCTAAAGGAAAAACTGTTAAGATTTACATTGTATATGGAAATAAAAACTTGTATGAAAGAAGAAAATTATGGAAATTGATTAAGAATAACGTGAATAGTGAGGAGCTGTGTATAGTAGGGGGAGATTTTAACTACTTATTGAATAAACATGACAAGATGGGAGGCAAAAGATTCATTTTCTCACAAGGCCTACAAGAAATTAATCAAGAAGTTTATGACCAATAATGACTACCATGATATTGCTTTTAATGGTCCTAAATACACATGGTGCAACAATAAAGAAGGTCTAGCTAGAGTTTTGGAGATACTTGACAGAATTTGGTTAAACTCGAAATCAATGATGGAATTCTCCAATGTAGTTATCAAACGTCTTCCTAGAGTATCTTCGGACCACTGTCCGATACTTCTATAGTTTGACAACAGAAAGCAGCAAAAATAAAGAGAAATAAGATTTGAAAACGAGTGGTGTTCATATGAGGCTGCAAGAGGTATCATAGCAAATTCATGGAGAAAGAAGGATTTTGGAAGTGCAGATGGAATCCTCCAAAGGAAAATAAAGAGATCTCTAAAAAATCTTTATTTTTCGAGCAAAAACAAATTGAGGGAGTTAAACTTGAAGAAATAAGAGCTACAAAATGAAATTTTGCATTTGCAAAATATGGAGGCTATGGAAGGTGGATTGAATCAAGAAAATCTTCTAATCCATAGAAGAAAGGTGCATGAATTCAACATAAATTTAGCAAGACTAACAACTTGGTGGAGACAAAGATCAAAGAGTCAATGGATGGAAGAGTGAGTGAAGAATACACGATACTACCATACTTTTGCAACAGCTAAGAAAAGAAGCAACCATATCAATCAAATGGCTCGAGAAGATGGAACTTTGGAAACCAACCAAGAGACAATTCATGAGGTAAATGAGAAGTTCTTTTCTAGAAAATGGAGCAAGCGTAAGTGTAACTTGGAGGAGTGGCCAACTTTTCATAAGGCTGATTGCATTTAAGAAGAGATGGTGAAGATATTGAATTCAGACTTTACAAAAGAAGAATTGAAAATTTCAGTAAGGAATATGGATAACAATAAATCATCTTGAGCAGACGGTGCTAATGCTTGCTTCTTCAAAATGTTTTGGAACACTGTTGAAGGAGAAACATGGAATGCCATAGAAGCTTTCTTCAAGACTGGGAGGATGCCAGAGCATTGGAAGGAGACAATAGTGGTATTAATTGCTAAAGTACTAAATGCTGATGAATGTTCCAAATTCAGACCGATTTGCCTATGTCAAACTGTCTATAAGATGGTTGTATGGATGATCCTTGGTAGATTTAAAGGGTGTCTCTCAAAGGTTATTTTTTAGTACCAAGGAGCTTTTGAACCCGGAAGAAGTATATCAAATAATTATCTTATTGCTCAAGTGATCACTAATAAGATGAGAAATTCAGTAGCAAAATCGAGATACTTACTATTAAAACTGAACATGGAGCAAGCTTATGATAGCATGTGTTGGGAAACATTAAATCAAGTAATGATTATGACAGGAGTACCAGAGAAGATGATACAGTTGATCATGCAATGTGTCATTAATCCTAAATATTCAATTAATATAAATAAAAGATGAACTAGTTGGATAAAGGCACAATGTGGTTTTAGACAACGATGTCCACTGTCACAGAGCTTATTCATTTTGTGTTCTTATGTTCAGTCTAAATCTCTCTGTGGAAAAAATGTTCAATTGGGCATAAGATTAGCAATTAATTTGGATAGAGTAACACACTTACAATTTGCTGACGACGTCTTGGTAGTGACTGAAGCATACAGAAGAATTGTCAAATTGTTGATGTTACTGTGGCAAGACAGGACAAAAATTAAATTCTCAAAAGTCTTTGGTCCTCTATGGGAAGAAGGCATCAAAGAAGAGAAGAAGAATTCTAAACAATCTAATGGGAATTAAAGAAGTTAAGGGGTTCAATTACTTGGGGATCAAATTGGCATTAAGGAGACTGAAGGCTGAAGATTACAACAATTCTATCGAAAAAGCTATGGGAAGATTGAATTCATGGGGAGCTCGGTGGCTATCCTTGGCAGGAAGAATTCTCCTAATTAAAACTGTTTATTCTAATTTAAAGCTATGGGATCAAATTGGATGTTTCTACAAGATAAAGAGGCACTATTATACAAAATCCTGAAGTGCAAATATGGAGATGCAATTTGGTGGGAAGACACAAAAAGACGGTCATCTACTGCCTGGAAGATTTTGAAAGAAGGTGCTCATTACCTGAAACCGATAGTAAGGTGGAAAGTCAAAAATGAAAAAAAAAAAAAACATCACAAGTCACACTTGGATACTTAATAGAAGATTAAATACTTGGCCGGCAACTTGCAATACAAATGATCTTTATGATTAAAAATTGGCTTTCTTAATTGAGGAAAACGGAAGCTGTAGCAAAGAAAAACTGACAACATATTTTTCTAAAGATATGGGATACCTTATTAAACAGATGGAAACATGTGAACAAGGTATAGAAGACAAGGTTGAATTGATTAATACTAATTCAGGAAAGACAATAACTTCTTTGTCTTTTGAAGCAAAGAACAAAAGTCAAAATAGCAATTTCAGCAATATGAATTGGTTGAAAAAATATAAAGTAAACCAAAGGGAAAAACTGTTTTGGTGGAGATTGCTGAATGATGCCTTACTGACCAATGAATGGTTATGCCATAGAAGACTATTTTGTAACAAAGATTATCTTAGATGATGTCAAGCTACTGAAGATAAAGAACACATAGCAATAAGATGCTCCAAACTGAATGAAATTATACAAAATCCGAGACAATGGGGAATCAATGTGCCAATGTTCCAAAGTGTCTCCAATCGTGTAGAGGAATAACAAAACCGAGAAAAGAATAACCGTGGCCTAGCAAGAATTTATGTTATGACATTTTTTTTCAGCTGGAAATTTTTGAATCATTGTAAGCACGAAAAAATAGAGCCACCGATAGCATACATTACAATAGAGATATTATCTAATGGTAGTTTTTGCTTTCAACTCTAATCGAGATGAACTTAAACACCAACCAACAGTCGCTGTCTAAAACATGGTGTCCCCCCTCCTTAAATATTGGATTAAATTGAATGTTGATGCGACATTCTTAACATCAAATGTAGTTGGAGTTGTAGGGGTGTTAAGAGACTACAAAGGAAGAATGTTATGTGCTTATGGAAAAAAGTTGATTCATTGGGACATTGCATTTTAGAACTCAAATCAATAATGACATTTTGGATATATATTCAAGATTGGATGTGTGAACATATGGGAATAATCATTGAAGGAAACAATGTGAATATTATAAGGATGATCCAAGATTCAATAAACAAGAAAACATTGAAGATGAATAAAGATACAAGGTCGGATCTCTCATTCCTTAAAATTTTTAAGAATATCTTGTTTATTTTTGCATCAAGAGATTGTAATAAGGCTGCAGATTATTGCACCAATCTTGCTTTATTAGGTGATTTTTATTGGCATACCTTTTCAGAGACTGAACTACCATCAAGTTTTTTGGACTTAATAAGGAAGGACTGTCATAGTTTTATTTTTTGGTAGTTGATTGTAATAAGTTCCTTTTTATCTTTAATGCGCATCTTTTATTAAAAAAAAAGTAATATATGAAAATCCTTTTTACTGCTATTAAATGTGATTCTTTTGGATCTGATTAAAATTTACACAAAAATAAACACTGAACATAATATCGGGTCTGCTAGCATTAAAGTAAAGCAAAGATCCAATAATTCCTCTAAATTTCTTATTATCAAAAGATTTTTTCCTTTGGGTCCTTATCCAACTGAACTTAGGAACTCATAGGTGTACTAACAGGTTTATCATTATCCATTTTATACTTCTTGAGGATGTGCTTAACATACTTCGACTGAGTAAGAAATATTCCTTCCTCAAATTTTTTTTGCTAAAACCAAGAAAGTAACAAAGATCTCCCATTAGACTCATCTCAAATTCACTACTCATTATTTTAGAAAAATCATCATAAATATTTTTATTTGTAGACCCAAAGATGATATCATTAACATAAATTTGTACAATGATTATATCATCTCCCAATTTCTTAACACTTCCTTTTTCAAAAGATCTCTCAAGTAGAAAAGTGTTCAACCTCTCATACCAAGCCCTAGGTGCCTCTTTCAATCCATATAATGTCTTTTTCAATCTAAAAATATGATTTGAGTATTTTGAATTTTCAAAATTTGGAGGTTGTTCAACATAAACATCCTTTTGAATCACCCCATTTAAAAAGGCACTTTTAACATCCATTTGAAATAATTTGAATCCTCTAAAATAGGCAAAGGCTAACAAAACTGTAATTGCTTCAATTCTCGCTACAGGCAAAATAAATCCATTCAATCTGATTATACTCCTTAGCCGCCATTCTAGCCTTAATTCTAACGACTACTCTTGAGTCATTCATTTTATTTTTAAATACGTACTTAGTTCCAATAACGCTTTGATCCTTTGGCCTAGCAATTAATTCTCAAATATTATTCCTCACAAATTAATTTAATTCTTCTTGCATTGCCAAAATGCAAAATTCATCCAAAGTGCTTGATTTATATTTGTGGTTTCTATCATTGAAATAAAGGCAGAATGATTTACTTCTCTGCTTAGTCCACACTTAGTCCTAACACCTCACTAGGTTCACCTAAAATCAATTCCTTAGCATAGTTTTTAGAAAATGTCAAATCTCTAGGCAACGGGTTTTAAATCTCCAAATTTTGTTCCAAATTAACCTTCTCAATCCTTTGGGAATTATTCTCTAAATCATCTTCTTCCAAAATTGGCTCTCCTAAAATTCCAGATTCATCAAATACAACATGTGTTATCTCCTCAACTACCAAAGTTCTTTTATTAAATACTCTATAAGATTTTCCAACATTAGAGTATCCAAAAAAAATTTCTTCATCTGATTTTGGATCAAACTTTACTAAAGAAGATTTTCCATCATTATGTACAAACACCTTACATCCAAAAACATGAAAATGAGACAAATTAGGTATTCTCCCCTTAAGAAGCTCGTAGGTTGCTTTATTTAATTTTTTTCTGATGTTCACCCTATTCAAAAAAAAAAAAAAAACATGCAATGCTAAGCGTTTCAGCCCAAAAATATTTAGGAAGTGAATATTTATCCAATATGGCTCTAGTGGCTTCAATTAATGTTATATTCTTTCTTTTAACTTCCCCATTCTACTAAGGGGTTTTAGGTGTAGAAAAATTATGATCAATCCCTTTTTCTTTATAAAATTCATCAAAATTTTCATTTTCAAATTCAGCGCCGTAATTACTTTGAATTGTTAAAATCTCACTCCCTAATTTCCTTTGAATCTAAGTTGAAAAATCTCTAAATTCCTTAAATGACTCACTCCTATGAAATAAAAATTTAACCCATGTGAATCTTGAGAAATCATCCACAATCATAAATCCATATACCTTCCCTCCTAGACTAACAGTGCTAACATTTCCAAAAATATCCATATGAATAATCTCCAAAGGTTTACTAGTTTTAAGATCCTTATTGGACTGAAAAGAGGACTTCAAATTTTTTTCCTAATTGATATGCATCACAAAGGTGATCCTTAGTAAAGTTTAGTTTTGGTATACCTCTAACCAAATCCTTTTGGGTAATTTTCCTAAGGTTTTTCATGCTAGAGTGACAAGGTCTCCTATGTCATAACCATGAATTTTCAGAAATAGTTATCAAACAAAAGGTATTAGGAACTGGAATACAATTAAAATTTAGTATATAAATATTATTTACCCTTTTTCGATGCAAAATATCATTACCAATTAGGCTTAATATGTACCTAGTGGGAAAATTTTTATATTGTACCCTTTATCATAGAGCTAACTTATACTTAACAAATTATGCTTTAAGCCTTCTACAAGAAGTACATTTTCTATAAAAAAATTTTGTAAGTTTATAATCATACATGATCAAACCACTTTCCTAGTGGTGTTATCTCCAAGTGTAACCTTGCCTCCACTTCTAGCTTCCAGTGATATAAATTTCTTAGTGTCTCTAGTCATATACTTCATGCAACCACTGTCCAGGTACTAAATGCTCTCACGAGGCCTTATATGAGAGCGTTCCTGCAAAATAATCAAATGTTAGACTTGGGAACACAAACAAGTTTGGGTTCTCCTTTTGGCAAAATAAAACTAGATGCGTGTATGATATGACTTGAGGTATGCATCTTAGGTTTGCACACTAAATGAGTTTTCCTCCAAAGTACAAGTGTGTGCTATATATCCAATCATGCCAGAAGATTAACATTTTACTCCAGGAAATGAGTTTCTTAATTTTTTATAGTAAATCTCTCTCTTCCTAGGTTTTAAAATTTTTGACCTCAAAATAGGATTTGTAAAATCTTCAAGTATTGGGGGTATCCTATTTTCCTCGAGAGCTTTCACTTTCAACTTAAGAAAATTTTTTACATCTTTCAAGATATTAATATAATATTTTAAATAATGCTCTCTACTATCTGATTCATCATTAAAATCCTTGAATTCGTTTTTGAATTGAGCATAAGATGATTTTAAAAGATCATTCTTTTTATTCAAGTCATAAAACTTTTCAAGTAAACTCATGTGGTTGTTATCTATCAATGTGTGATATTTCCTAAGGATCTCATGCTCTCTTTGTAGTTCAAGCATTTCTAAATTTAAATTAGCATGCAATTTCTTAAGCTTTCTATATGCATCATGAATTCTTTCAGAAACTTCTAATAGTTCATTATAGGTCAAGTCACATACCTCTTCTTGATCTAACTGATCAAGATTATCGACCATTAAGCACAAGTTGGTTACTTCTTCATCCTTTTATGTTTCTCACGAATCTGAAGCTGAGTCCGCCCAAAAGGCTCTATGAAATATCTTCTTGCCCTTCTTCACATTTGCTTTCTCCTCTACCTTCTCCTTGCTAGGAGTGGCTTTGAGATTGGGATAGTCTGATTTTATGTCTTGGTTTCCTACATTCATAGCAAATCACATCATTTAAAACCTTAATACTTTTATTAAACTTACCTCTGTTCCACTACTGGCGTCTCTTCTATTTCCTTTTAAGAAAGCTCTTGAATTTCCTAGTCATCAAGGCAATGTCAACCTCATCCTCAGGTTGTGACTGATCACTCTTTGATTCCTCTACTTTCAGTGCTATGTTCTTCTCCTTTCATTGTTCTCTAGCATCAATCTTTCTTTGACTCACTCCTTGCTCGTAAGCAATTAGTGATCCAAGAAGATTGTCAATATAGTAAACATTTAAATTTTTAGACTCTCTTAAAGTAGTTATTTTAACATCATAAGCAGTAGGCAAACAACCAAGTATTTTATTCACTAATTTAGCATTTGTCAATTCCCTACCTAATGCATACAGAAAGGTGACTATTTGAGTGAATTTTGTATACATTTTAGAAATGTATTCATTTGGTTTCATGCAAAATAATTCGTAGTCATGTAATACGATGTTTAGTCTAGATTGCTTTACTTTATTAGTCCCTTCATAAGTAATACAATGTCTATTCGATATGTCCTTTCCACTTTTGCAAGTGGAAACTCTTATGTAATCTTCTGACTTATGTGTACAAAATATACTGTTTAAGCATTTAGCGTTTAATTGTGTTAAGTCATGTTGTTCTACAGTACATTCAGTAAAGGGTGTTTCAACTCTAATGCCATTAACCAATTTAGTTGATTTTGTATACCCTTCTTGAATTAAAATCCACATGCGATAGTCTAGTTATTGCAGAAAAGTAGACATGCATGTTTTCCAAATATCGAAAGGAATGTTATCAATTAAAGGAGGTCTAGTGATCTAATACCCTTCACGTGTATTTTAGTTTCCAAAAGTAGCCATTCTCATTTATTAAAAAGTATTTTAAAAATATGATTTTGAAACAAAGCTCTGATACCACTTGTTAATTATTGTTGAATCTTGATTAGGTTGTTAAACCTAAACTAATGTCCCAAGGATAACCAAGGGGGGGTGGGGGGTGAATTGATAATTTAAAAATTCTCTTGGATTTAAAATTGAAAACCTTTGATTCTTAAATCAAGTTAATTTAAAGTTTCAAAATAAAACTTTTGAACAACAAAAAATAACTTTTAGTTATTAAAATGAGGAAATTAAAAGACACAAGAATTTATAATGGTTTGATAGAACACGACCTACATCCACTCCCTGAAGACTCTCTCTTCAGGTATTGCACTATTACCAAAATGTCTCTCCTTTTGCCCCCACAGCAAGGCGGAGAAGCCTTTATAAGAAACCTCTCTTCCACGAATCCCTGGTGCGACAGGGAACCATCGACCTTTCACACTTTCCAAGTGTCAGTAGATAACCGTCTTCCTTTCACACTCTTCATTTATCGGCAGAGAACCGTCATCCTTTCATACTCTCCAAGTATCGGCAGAAAACTGTCATCCTTTCACACCCCCAAGTGTCGGCAGAGAACCAGATCTTCTTAGGAGCAATCTAGAAAGATAAGAGGAATAGCGATAATAAAAAATATAAAGAGATCCTTACCTTTGAGTAACCTTGTGAACCCTTCACACTCCACTTGCAAGAAATCTCTCTCAAACACTCTCTCACACTCTCTCTTTCAATTTCACTTAAAAAATAATGAAGATAAGACTTTTTATATCAGTTTTTAGTGAACCTTTTATACATAAGACACAAAAACCATCTAGAAAATTGAATTATTCAATTTTGAGCGTAAACATTCATACAGTATGTTTGAATTTCATACATATGAATAGTTCAAACACTGTTGCGTATGAATATGTTGTGAATCAGTACAAAATCATTTCATACATGATCATCGTCCGGTACTTATGTTCGTCCGAGATGAATAGTTAGAAATTTTTGTTGAGTTCATCGGTATGAAAATGAACCTGAATATTTCATACTCTAGATGACATACATACGATGAAGTCATCATTCGGTACGATTAGTCATAAATATTTCAAATTTCATCTGAACAAAACATCGAGACAAAATGGGACCTCACAATTTTCTACTCTGGAAGGCATATACGAACTGGGTTCATATAATACGATCCATACTTAGAAAAATTTATTTTTAGAGTGAACAAGGACCTGTCCATTTCGTACTCTGGAAGGCATGTACAAACTGGGTTCGTACAGTACAATCCATACTTAGAAAAATTAATTTTGAGCGGGAAGGGACCCATTCATTTTGTACTATGGATGGAATGTACGAACTTGGTTCATACAGTATGTTTCATACTTAGAAAATCTTTCATTTCTGTTCGTTCGACTGCTCGTCGGGAAGACTAATTGATCAGATCATCCCATACAAACGGATATCGTACAGTACGATCATTTAAAAAAAATGTGAATTTTAAACTCTCCCCCAATGTGTGTGTGTGCTCAGTTACTCAATTATAATCACACTCTCTCAAACTCAATAAAATGGAAAATACAGACTTCAATTACAATAAACTCTAAATTGATCTTGATTTGAAGTCTTCAACAATCCGGAGTATGATTTTCCTGAAATGTTAGTACTCTCAAGAGAAAAAACCTTCTTCCAAAATATGTTAGGAAAAATAATAATCAAATCAATAATATTTGCAATAATAAGAAACATACACCTTGAAAGAATATCAAACAAGCAAGAACTAAGTACCAATTATCTTAACAAACATTGCAAGTACCTTTGAGCTTGTGATGGCTGCATAACTTGAGAGAATCAGCACCGAGAATATCAAGGCTATTTTAGCTAAAAATTAGGTGAACAAATTTGTGGGTAAGGGTCACCCGTATCCTGCTGAATATAATCAAGTGCCATATCCAAAAAGATATTATGTACCAAAGTTCAACACTTTCAGTGGCAACAAAAATCCTAGACAGCACCTGGCACAGTTCAAGGCCACCTATGGCAACACAGGGGAAAATGACATACTGCTCTTTTGATAATTCATCAGCAGTTTGATAGGAACTTGAAGAAAAACATGTTAGTAATAACTTGAAGAAAAACATGCTATGCAATTATTAATAGGAAACATCTATGGTAAGATGCAACCATGCCTATACATGACTACCATCACCATATTTCAAGACCTGCTGGATAGAGTGGACAAGTTTGAGAAATTGAACTTGTCCAGATTAGAAAACCATTCTGATAAGCCCAAGAAGGCTAAAGCCACGGGTGCTAGAAGAGGCGAGGCCGATTCTACATTTTTCTCCAGGACTGATAAAGAGAAGCAAGTTATTTATAACGTAAATAAAGGCAACCATCCCATACAATACGAAGAAAAGCCTAAGAAAGTATACAACCCTAACCCCCAATAGAAGCTGATACTTGGGGGGAACGATAGGAAACAAACATTCCAAGGTGGAGGGGAATTCCTTAGGCCGAAAAAGTAAACTGGTGAAAGAAGGTTCCCAACCCTCAAAGAAAATATTAATATTTATTCAAGAGTAATAGTGTTGCCAAGTTATTTTGATAGGTGCTTAAAATAGGTTTAGTACTACTGGAATGTAAGAGGCCAAAGGAGTTAAAACATACAGGTGACCCAAATTATTGCCCATACCATCAGGTAATTAGTCATCCTATTGAAGATTGCTACATCTTTAAGATATTTGCTCGAAAGGAAGTGCCGAAAGGGAGAGCTCACATTGCCAAATAATGTGTTGACTAATTCTAAAAATAATCAACTTGGGTAGTTTTAACTTCCTCCGTACCCTCAATTAAAGAAAAAAGAATGGAAAAGGAGCCGATTCAAGAAGAACAGTGGGAGACTACAGTCTCTAAGAAAAATGTGAAAATACTAAGGTAGCTTGAGGGAGTCCTGAGTGTGAAATGGAAGTCTCCCACTGAGTTGGTGATAGAGCTCAAGGCGCTGCATGTAGTGCGAGCTTCTACTTCTAAACAATTCCCAAACCAAGCTGACACTTTAAAATCTGGAAAGGTGAAATTCTCCAAGAAAAAGACCAAACTAAGGAATCCCAAAGAGAAAAAGATAGTAACTCAAAGGACCATAGATAGTTTGGATGAATATAACCAGACTGCGAGGCACTAAATTAAGCTTGCTAATTTTATGATGAAGCTCAAAGTTTATGAGTCAGAAGAGGCCGACGAAGATCCACTCCCTTTGGAAACTTGTTAGGTTATTTTGACAATGCCAGTGACTCCTATCAAAAAATGAAAAGAAGCACCCTCTTAGTCCTGTATGATTGTATCACCGATGGATTATAATTTGGAGGAAGATTTATATTTTCCAAAGATAGATAAGCCATACCACAACATAGCTCGTGGATGGAATATGTAAACCTGAGTGGTGATTATGAATCAATAGATGAATCCTTAGACATAATAATGGATGAATCTAAAGAAAATGCACCATTAAATGACTTTGAACTAGAGGAGATCGCTCAAGTGCAGTTGAGAAGTGGAAAGATATTACCGTCTCTGTTAAAGAAAGAGGTCTCTAACAAGGATAAGAGGAAGGAGATAGTTATTAATGAAGATATCATCCCCAAAGACTCCAAGAAGAAAAATACTTCAGTCAATGGGATATATTATAACTTCGTATCCCATTTGAGGAAAATTCCTATGCAACTTAGCATATAGATTCTCTTATAATGTTTAAGGATGTGGGGAGAAGAAGCATGTTGGGAGAAAGAAGACAACATTGACTCTTCCCAAAGCACTGAACATTCCCAAAGTAAAAAACACATACCTCATATAAGGAGTGACACGGAAGAAGATGATATCACTCCAATAAAATCCTGAAGAGTATGCCAGTCAATAGCGAAATGGATTAGGGAGGTTGAATATTCAAATGATGATTATAAATATGACTCTATCAACATGAACACGGAGTAGGGTGTATCTCTAGAAGAATATATAGCCTATTGATCTCATATAGAGTACTCGTAGTCATGTGTATTCCCTGTAACACTTCAAAGAAATCATTTCGCATAAGGTGCATAAGATTGAGGAACTTATCACCCATTATTTGCATCGTCTTAAAATGGAAACTATGCTACGGAAAATATTATATTCCGTGGGAAAGTATGAAGAAAATAATAATGACTGGTGTTGTATGCTCCTCGATTCTGAAGAGTTACTTCCTATGAGGCTACCAAGGCCTTTTGTATGGAAGGAATACATGTCCATTACGATATAAGGATATAGTTGCGTATAAAGGTATCAGATTCATTAAACAAAAATACCTCTAGAAGGAGACTTGTCGAGAAATCACATGCAAGAAAATTAAATCTGTTAACGATGATAATCAAGAGATATACAAAGTTGACACCTATGTTATTCAACATATAAAAGCTAATCCTATATTAGAAGAGCTTAATGATGGTGGATAGGCTGATATTATGGATGAGCAAAAGGAAGTCAACTTGGGGATGAAGGAAGACCATCGCCCAACCCTCATTATCTTTCTTATGCCAGGAGGGCAAGTGAAAAAAAATGAAGAAGTTTCTCTATGAATTTAGGGACTACTTTTGTTGGGCATATCCTGAGATGCTCGGTTTATCCCTTGACGTATCAATTCATAAATTATCCACTACATCAGAGGCATCGCCCATTAAATAAGCACCAAGGAGAATGAGATTGGATATTGAAGAATAGGTGATTATAAAAATAAAGAATCTCATAGAGGCAGGTTTCATTTATAAATAAAAATATGTCAATTGGATCGCCAATATTGCCATGTCAAGAAGAAGAATGGACAGATTTGTACATGTATCTATTTTGAGAGCACAATAAGGAGTGTCCTAAAGATGACTTCTTGTTTCCAACATTAGAAATATTAGTGGATAACACTTACAATTAAGATATGTTCTCATTTATGGATAGATCATTAGGCTACAATAAAATCAAGATGGGAATTAATGATACGAAGCACACGTCATTCAAAATTTCCATCAGTATTTTCTACTATACGGTCATGCCATTTGGCCTGAAGAACACTGGAGCCACCTACCAGCAGGCAATGATGTGTATCTTTCATGAATTAATACATCAGAAGGTTGAGTTATATGTAGATGACCTTGTCGTTAAGAGCATGGACCAAAAATATCATTTAAATTACATGAGGATCTTATTTGAGAGTATTAGAAAGTGATTTGAAAATGAATCCAGGTCAATTTTTCCAAAATTTCTCTGGAAATTAAGGAAAGCAATTATGACTTGATTTCACGATCAAATCGGCCTGGACGATCGCCAAATCATCCTGGCCGATGTGCTGGATGATTGGACACCGGATAGCTATTTTTCAGGGCGATGTTAAGGACGATATTCCACGATTTGTACTGATCGTCCAGGATAATAATATATCATCCTGGACGATATGAACAAACTTATCTGATCGTCTCAAATCGTCCCGGTTGACTGGGCTTAAATTGTACTGATCGTACAGGACGATATGCCTATCGTCCTGGACGATAATGTCGGCAACTTGCATTAATGAGCTCGTTTTGAGCACTTTTATTTAAGCTTTGTCAAGGCACTTATTAAGTGCCTTTAGCAGCCATAGTAGCTTTGTTCTTGTGGGGGAAACTTGAATAAAAAGCTTGAAAGGGAGTGAGGAACGGGTGAAGTCTGAGAGAGGGAGAAGATCCTGTGAGGGGGGACTCAAGGGAGTGCGGAGGGGGATTCCACACGGTTACTCCGGCAGGCTTGCATCTTAATACCATCGGATTCAAGGCTTGTCTTGAGGGAAGTTCACCAAAGAAGAAGATCTCTTTGGTGTCAAAGGATCGGGCGACTCCGTCGCACCGGGGAAGGTGGAAATGATTTTGTAAAAGCTTCTCCGCCTAGCTGTGGGGGCTAAAGGAGAGACACTTGTTTTAGTACAATACATGGAGGGTGCCTCTGAGGAGTGGATGTAGGTCAAGATTTGATCGAACCACTATAAATCTGGTGTGTTCTTTCTTTTTATTTGCTTCAACATTTGGTTTTATTGTGGTGATATTGGTTTTGATTTGTGTTTTGATTTAAAGATTCTTTTTTACCAATTCACCACTCTCTTTATTTAGTCTTGGGCCAGTTTTATAGGGCTTAACATCCCTAACAAACTTTCAAGTGCCATCTGAGCACTTTCAAGTGGTATCAGAGCTGGATTCATAAAATAAGTTTTTAAAAGCTTTTGAATTTCGATCCATGGCTAAATTTTCAAATCATAATGTTGCGAAAGGTTATAAAATCACGAGACCACCTTTATTTGAAAATATTCCTTTTGATTTTTAGAAAATTCGCATGACTACTTTCTTGCAATTGATTGATTTTCGCATGTGGTATATGATTTTAACTGGTTATTCATCACCGTCACGTATTGTTAATGGAGTTAAAACTGATATTCCTTTTAATCAATGGAA
>NW_021319229.1:444562-455472 GCF_001605985.2 Dendrobium catenatum
AAATCTTTGGTAAGTTGTATTTGACTTCTCTAAAACAGTCAGAGGAAGGGAACTCATGATTTTGTTTCTCTTTCTCTCTTCTTAAAGAGGTTATTTTACTTTTGATTCAAAATCTTCATCATATTTTAAATTGGATTTTAAAACTGAACTTTTTCATCTCCATATATTTTATCTATCGCATAGAAATCTTTTGCAAGATTGTTGAATCTATCTCATAATTTTTCTAATCAAGTAGTTTATTATGTCAATAGAATGGTAGTTTTATTTTTAAGATTTCAGAAAGGTAGCATATTAAAAAAAAAGGCCAATGATGCCAAAAATAAAAGATTGTCAATGACGCCAAATTGAAAAATATACACAAAAGTGTATCAAAAATCAAAAGATGCGCAAAGAGCGCCGTTAAAATTGACAAGAGGCATAAAATGAGCCCACAAAGTTTAATGCTTACCATTATTGTACTTCTTAAAAAGCTTAAGAAAATCCTTGATACTTTCGATACTTGAGTTTGAAAATCTATATTCCTGATTCAATAATTCATGCATTAATCTTCTATAAGATATATTTTATGAAAGGAGTTTTAAAAAATTTCCGTTTCTTTCTCTAATTTGTCTTATGATTTAGATATTGAATTAAAAAGTTTTTGAGCCTTTTTGAAGAACTTGAGTTTGGATTATCAAATTCTGAATTTCTAATCTTTTCTGGGCTATGCATTGTCAATCCAATTCTACTAAGTTTTTGATTAAAACCAAGAGGTAACTTTCTCATTTTAAGAATATTTGTTTTTTCACTAGATCAAGGAATGTTTTTGTCTTTTTTTCGTTTTGTTTTTTTTTTGTTTGTGCCTTCTCTCTTTTTGATAATGTCAAAGGGGGAGAATGTACTGTTGAATTTATATCTTTTTTTTCAAAAATTTTAAAACAACAAAAATATTTTTATCTCCCTTATTTTTTAAAGTGTTATTATAGTGAGGGAGAGATTAGGAGAAAATGTTCATTTTTGTAAATTCAAATTGAATTATTTGCCATCATCAAAAAGGGGGAGATTATTGCAGATCTATTTTCATAGTTTATGATTTTGATGATAGCAAACACTCTTATTTCTCTACGACGGCCTTATTTACTAACATTTCAGGTGCACACGATCAGACTGTAATTTGGAACTAGCTCAATATTGAGTAGACTTCTGAGTCAGTTTGTACACTTTTTCCTTTCTTGAGTCTATTGTATTTGGTGTGGCTCCTGATTTTTTATAACTTGGAAGATTTTTTGTTGCTCCCTAAAGATTTCTATTTTTGGTAACATCGTCCGGGACGATTTGTCCAAAAGCAGAAACCCTAATTAGGGCATCCTTAATAAAGCAGCCTTCATTATGCAAAACACATCGTCCTGGATGATTTTGTATCGACCAGGATGATAGGCTCAATACAGAAAGAATCTGCCGCCAGATCTAATTAGAAATAACTTATTTTTGGACATCATCTTGGTGGATCGTCCAGGACTATAAAATATCGTCCAGGATGATCCAGGTCAATTTTTCCAAAATTTCTCTGGAATTTAAGGAAAGCAATTATGACTTGATTTCACGATCAAATTGGCCTGGACGATCACCAAATCGTCCTGGCCGATGTGCTGGACGATTGGACACCGGATAGCTATTTTTCAGGGTGATGTTCAGGTTGATATTCCACGATTTGTACTGATCATCCAGGACAATATATTATCATCCTAGATGATATGAACAAACTTCTTCTGATCGTCTCAAATCGTCCCGGCTGATTGGGCTTAAATTGTACTGATCGTACAAGACAATATGCCTATTATCCTGGACGATAATGTCGGCAACTTGTATTAATGAGCTCGTTCTGAGCACTTCTATTTATGCTTTATCAAGGCACTTGTTAACTGTCATTGGCAGCCATAGTAGCTTTGTTCTTGTGGGGGAAACTTGAAGAGAAAGCTTGAAAGGGAGTGAGGAACGGGTGAAGTCTGAGAGAGGGAGAAGATCCAGTGAGGGGGGACTCAAGGGAGTCTGGAGGGGGATTCCACACGGTTTGTCCGACATGCTTGCATATTAATACCGTTGGATTCAAGGCTTATCTCGAGGGAAGTTCACCAAAGAAGAAGATCTCTTTGGTGTCAAAGGACCCGGCGACTCCACCGCACCGGGGAAGGTGGAAGTAATTTTGTAAGGTCTCCTCCGCCTAGCTGTGGGGACTAAAGGAGAGACACTTGTTTTAGTGCAATACTTGGAGGGTGCCTCCAAGGAGTGGACGTAGGTCAAGATTTGACCGAACCACTATAAATCTGGTGTGTTCTTTCTTAATATTTGCTTCCGCATTTAATTTCAGCATTTGGTTTTATTTTGGTGATATTGGTTTTGATTTTTGTTTTGATTTAAAGATTCTTCTTTACCAATTCACCACTCTCTTTATTTATCATTGGGCCAGTTCTATAGGTCTTAACATCCCTAACAAACTTTAAAGTGCCATCTGAACAGTTTCATGAAGGAATACAAATCTCCTGACAAGTCTATAAAGACAAATCTAGTCATCCTATATTAGGTCTCTCACATAAATCATCGGGTAAAAGGAACTAAAATCTCAAGACTCAAGTAAAAGCGACAGAAAGAAGTATCCTGAATGACATCTACAAATATCCCTAAGGATTGGGGCATTTAAATATTTATTTGGGTCAATATTGCACTACGTGCTGAGATCCCTTATTAAATATTTAAAATTTTGCATAGATACAATCAGATGAGAGAATAATGTAGAAGATCCTCCATAAACTAAATATACATTCATAAAAAAGTGTAGTCTGGGCAAGATAATCAGTACATGAGGCAACAAAGTCCTGCTAGCTGATTAATATACAAAGTTCAGACAAAACCTATATAATACCTGCTACTATATAATAGAAATCTTACATCTATACATGATTGTGGCAAAGAAAAATGTTGAGCATATATAAAAATGTTATAAGTTAAATAAAAAATATTATCTAAATATGAAGAAGTGGTGGCAACGATAACTACCAATGTTAATCTATGAAGCAATGGTCTGGGGACCTAAGTATGAAGTGTTAAATCACTATCCTCTCTGTCCATATTTGACTGAAGCTAAAATGTCAACTATTTATAGAGAAAAAAAATTAGTGTGACATCTGAACAAGTTCTTGGAGATCTACTAAAAAAATTTCTGGCGGGATACCAAAATAAACTTTTGGAGATTCATAAAAGGGAAAACCATTTTGTGACATCCAAATAATATATTTGAAAATCCATAAAGACAATCAGCATGCAACAATTGTGATTCACTCTAGACACGTACCATATTTTTGGGGGCCATTTATTGACCTCCATGTAAAAGCCAACAAAAAAATGCTAAAAAGATCATACATCTGCCAAATCCTGCCGCTGCCCATATTGAATCCCTGCTCGAGTTACATCTATCGTAGCTACAGTACTCATTACCTATGAAATCTATGGTGAATGGTCTTATCACTAGCGTGTGAAGACATGCCCTCTTCTCATTATTAAAATGAGAACTTAGAGCTCTCATTCAGGCCTCTCCTTCTTCCGCATTTGCAAGTTCCCATGGCTTCTTCCTACCATCGACCACTTCCCACTCGCAAAAGATCTTAACCCCCTTTTCCTCTCTACCAAAAGCCTAAGCCCCACCATCTTCTTTCCTGAGCTCTAGTCACCTCTACCCGTATACAAGTAGCGGGCCAACTAGGTCGTCAAACTTTGACTTCCTCCCTTTGTAGCCACATGAAGACTTTAACCAAAAATATTACTTGTAGTTAAAACCTTATCCAAAGTTATCAGGTTGACCCAGTTTTGCCAACTCCCACTCTTACCGACCCAACTAGTACTCTTTCCTCCTCTAGATGATCCCCCTCGCCCTTCTTCTTCGATTTTTTGTTTTTGAATTTTTCCCTTTTTTATATTTCTTCCCTTTAATGTTTTTTTCTCCTTTTTTTACAAATACTAACACACTTTATTTATATATATATATATATATATATATATATATATATAAATAAAGTGTGTTAGTATTTGTAAAAAAAGGAGAAAAAAACATTAAAGGGAAGAAATATAAAAAAGGGAAAAATTCAAAAACAAAAAATCGAAGAAGAAGGGCGAGGGGGATCATTTTTGTTCATTTCATAAGATTCATTTTTTCATCGTTTGCAGTGAATCGACAAACCCTATACATGCTCCCCTAACACGATGGGAGGAAACCCGATGCGACACCTACGATGAGGCATGTAATTACCTAAAATCCCATTTTTTACATTTGCGGTGGACTAGAGAACCACCTATACGTGCTCTCATAGCATAGTAGGATGGAGCCATGTGTGACACATATGATGAGGTGCGTAAGCCTTATACATGCTCTTGTAGCATGGTGGGGAGTTTCTAAGTAATTTTAGATGCCCTTGTGACATGGTAGGGAAATCCACTTGTGTTTATTTTCATGCAGGTACCCCATACACTCTCTTGTAGCATGGTGGGAAGAAAAAATATACGACCCGATGTCTCCCTACACCTACCATACACTCTTTAGGCGTGGTGGGATTGCCTAGTTTCCCGTAGTTTTCCCTAAACAGGGAGAAGCCGGGAGGCTATTGGATTTTTCAGCAAAATTGGGGACTTGGACAAAAAGAAGAGAACTTGGACAATTATTAAGGGATCTAAATGCTAATAAATTGAATCTAAATAAACTTGAATATTTAGAGAAAGGTAACTAATGATGATTCAATTTGTGTTCAAATGAATAAATACACGTTTGATTTGGATAATGAAGATTTGGACTCGAATGTGACATGAGCTACAATGACATTGAACTCAAACTTGGATTGTAGTTTGAACCATATGAGATCGAGCTTAAACTTGAGCAATGCAAAGGACTTGATTTGCGCTAGAGTAAACTTGCATAATTTGAACTTAAGACCATATTTGATTCATAAAGATAACATATATAAACTTGATATGAAGTATATAAACTTGATATGAAGTAGAATTTGAATTTAAATGAAGCATCTAAGTTGAGCTAGAGTTTGTCTCTAACAAATGAGCAGTCAAAATATAGAGGCTCAATGAACAAATCTTGATCATTCAAGTGAATATAGATGAGCAGGTGAAGAAGTATAGTAGACAAGGAGGACCCCTACATCTCTTTCATAAATAACAAGCAAGATGGATATACATTTGCATACATCAATGAACAATAACGCCAAGCTCGCCATGCATATTGTAAATCATTTTAAGAACAAAGAACTTGTAAGTGTAACTTGTTTGCAAGAAACAAGAAGATCGTGAAGGACATGTCTTGGTTCCAAATCCATGATGTGGGTATTTTGGACCATGATAATCAACTTGCAACATTTAATTTAAGTTATCCAAAAACAACAATCATATGTGGATGATGAACAACTACAAATAATGAACGATGATGAATAAGTTCTCTACATTTCACTCACCAATAATGAGTAACATTATAAAAACCACTAAGAACTTGTAGTGAACAAGTCCCCAAACATTAACTTGTAAGTCAATATGACAAACTCCCATAAGCATAATTTACTCACAAATGAAAGTCAAATTCGTATAGTTGGTGACCTGAAATGATTGCAATGACTACAAGGAGCATGCAACAAATACAAATAAATATTAACAACATTGAAATATTTGTTATATGCATAACGACATACTTGCAAGTATTAATCACTAGTGGGTTGTAAATGTTAGAACACTCCCCCGACCAACCACCTTTCAGTAGTTAGCAAATATGCCAGTCCATTTCAAGTAGAGGAGGACAACATGCAAAAAATACATATGTCTCCTTATGAGGTCAATTTGCATAAAACATTGGTCCACAGCAAGGGATACATATATTGCCAATATATAAAAATAAAAGATACTTCTTGCATACAATCACTTGCTCGTAGATCAAAGTAGAAATATTTATAAGCAATGATATGTGATTCATCACATGCATAATAAAGATGAATGCAGATCATCCAACAATAAACATTTATCCTCAAATGAACAAGTTAACCTACCTATAAGAAGTGAGGGCATATATGTTACAAGACTACAACAAATACAAGATCCCACGAGCTGCTGAAGGAGGCCCATTATACATTCAACTTATTGTCTATGAGCAAATGTGAAAGAAATTGTAATATATGCAAGCATATACAAATTTATAGAAAGTGATTCATTAGTGCACTAAAATCCACCTATATGAGGTGACAAGTAGTGCACGAAAGTCTACCTATACAAAATGGGATATGACCAGTATGATGTTACGCCACCGGATTTGCAATATCCATGCAAGAGGAAAGAAGCTGTTTACAAATATTCAAAAAATACTCCCGTGCATGCACTATAATATGTATCCACATAGGTACATATATGGACATATATAATGAAACACCCATATGAGCCCCATCAAGCGTGTTATGAAAACACCTATGATGTCTAGGGGTGTTGTACAGGTCAATAAATTTAAACCTGATTCACCTAAGCAGGTAAGTTGGAGTCGATAAGGTGCATTAAATAATTATAAAATACCCCGAGCACCAGCATGGGCCTTGGCGAGTGTGTTGTAGGTAGACACATGATGTCTAGGGTTGCTGCACAGGTCTATGAATGAATGTAGTTTGAGCCCGATCCTCCTATATGAATAGATAGGAGTCAACATTTCTCAAATTATCTAACAGATATATGGACAGTGTATCAACCATAATATCTATTTTATACATTGATATAAGGCCTTCAAGGCCTCCAATAAAGAAAATTCATTCATAAACACATAAAGCCTATAAAACCTAATCTTCTATCAACAGCTTGACAGAGTCGATAAGGTTCAATCCACACATCTCGATGATGGCTCGTTGAATGCAAATCTCAATCGGAGGAGTCCTTTCTAAATAATTTAAAATGCTATCCAAATACCAATGGAATCCAAAATTTCCAAAAATTTATTCAAATTCAAATAATTAAAATTGAAATCTAATAAAAAAATACTTAAAACAAAATCCATCCATCCTATGTAATTGTTTGTCGAGGTAGACAAATTGAAAAGTACTTCATCTCACGACGAGTTAATTCCCAGTCAAGAATATCACTAGGATTTATTCTCAAAATAGTCTCATGCCAATAAGGATGTAATATGTGTCCATTATTTGGCAATTTTACCACTAAATGGCGCTGCAAGATAAACAATTATGACCAGAGACCCTCTGAACTAAGTGGTTCTGCCATGAAATGACACCACGAAATATACGTTATGGCCAGAGCCAATACGTTCCTTAGTGATATCAAATAATTGAGCAATGAATCAATATAATATAATTGATAGGGAATAAAGCCCTCTGTCAGCTATGTTACATTTAAATTTGTTCCCTTAGATAAACATTCACACCAGTTCTATAAGGTAACCTTGAACGAAGCAACCCATGGTTGCCGATAAAGATCCTTCTATCATGTTCGGTCAACTACCTCCTCTGACTAATTAGACCAGGGACCAAGATGGCTTAGGATGATAGAACCATGGGATCTTTATTGGGTTCATCATCACTCCACCACCATCCTTTTTAAGTGCAAGATGGTGAAGTTTCAATTTTAAACATCAAACTTTTCAAAAACCCAAGCCCATACTACTACTATATGCTAGATACCCCGTATCTATGGGTATGATGTAATCATCGATGACTAGCCTTAATTGAAATTTCTCTCTCATGATCAGGAGGGGTAATTAACTATAAGGGCATGCGCCTATAGGAAACTAGAACTAAGATAATGAAGTCCTTGCAAAATTAGGGAAAAATCTCTTGGTAGTGCCTTATTTGCAAACCCATCTACCATCCCTAAATTTACCCCGAAACTTAATTATGTTAAAACTCCTCCGAAGAAAAGTAGCGGGGGAGGCCGGGGCCAAATTTTTGGAGGCCATGTCTAACCATAAGTCCTTGTATTTAGGCTATTTAACCTTTTTTGCCCACTTGAGTTGTTTAATGTAAATAGTATTAAACTTGTATTGTTTTGAAAAAAAAGAAAAAAAGGTAAATGAAGAATCGAATAAGCTTTCTTTTCTTCTAAAAATTGTGAGTTCCACTCTCTCCCTCTATTTTCCCTTCTCTCTCTCTCTCACTCTCAATGGAAGAACCCAACGAGTTGTTGGCTCTTGGTATAGTTAGGAAAGCAAGATGGTTGTGGTGGAGGTGTAGCTACTAAGGGGGACCAATGAGAAAGGAGGAAGGAGTTGTTATTGGACAAAGAGGAAATGAATCAATGGTGGATTCAATTTAAAATAATAAGGTAGGAATTCAAGATCTATTCCTTCAAGGTTTTCAACAAAAAATATTATGTGTGGAATCTGATTGTGTTGATCAATCTAGTTATTCTATTGTCTCAAAATTCAAAGCTTCTCATGTGCAATGGGGGGTGCGGTGGGTTTAACCCCTACTTAAGTTCCAGTGTAACTCCATGGTGCTACATACCTGAGTGCCTCGGTGTTGTGTTCCAGAGTGCCCCAATGCTGAACGACAGAGAGCAGAGAGCTGCAGGGGTATAGATATGACACCGTAACAGATCAACATAGGTTTGAGTACCGCAGCGCTATGAGATGTATTGTATAGTTTTTTTCTCTTTTTTTGAAGGGTTGCGTCCCTTGGGGGTTATTTTACTTAGCTTTCTCTTATATTTTGAGTATGTAGAAAATGAGAATGGTAAATGTGAGAAGAGAACCAAGGTGAGACTGAGAGGGAAGAGGGACTATACTTATTTCTCTCAATTTCATAGTGGAATTCTTAATGTGGTGTGTCTCTGTGTTTTTTTTCCTCTTTTTGGGTTTTTCCGCATAAAAGCCTAGTGTCCTTTACTTTTTTGCTGCTTCTAGTTTCTTGCTTGTTTCGTTATTGTGGTGTTTACTAAATCTCCCCCAACATAATCTGGTTTATTTTTTGTCTCGTCAATCATTGAGATCAACTTTAATTAGCTAATTGAAATTCCACTCTTTTGATTCATGTCTTGGCAAAAAATTTCTCCCATGAATGTTACCTAGCTGAAATTTTATTGGGCCCTCTTTATTCCCAAATTAATTCAAATTAAACCCTAATTTTATTTGATAAAATTAAGGAAATCAATTTGAATTATTTCATAATTAATTTTCCTTCCAATTCTGTTGAATGCAATAGATTAAAGAAATTTTATTTCAGCCACTTTCCTTGATTATGGAAAAAAATGTTTCAAGCTCTCCCCTCCTCTCGGCAAATTGCTTTCATCTTCCGTTGGAGGAAACAAAAAACTAGCCACTTATTCTCCTCTTGGATCTTCAGCAACCTAAAGGTCATATACTTCATTTTTTTTTTTTTTGAGGATTAAATCACCTTTCTTGGATATAACTTGGAGAAAGACATTTGAAATTGTTATAGTCTACTTGTTTCAACATCTCTAGTACTCTTACATAAACTTTTCTTACCATTGGATCTACTTCTAAAAGAATTTTATATTTCATCTGGTTTTTGTGTGATCTTGCATCTCATATATTTGTCTCATACAAAATAAAAAAATATCTCACACAATCACAAGTTGTGATAACTAATTTTGAGTTTTAAAATGCTAGTTTTTGTAACTAATTTTCATCACTATGGTACATTCACTTTAAATCTTTTTCTGTGATTTATTTTATATATCATTTTCATCATATTAATATTTTATATCATATTTTTTAGATTTTATAAAAACCAAAAAGATTCTCTTTTAGTGTGTGATTTGGTGAAAACTAGATTACCTAGTCTACACCTTATTTGAAACATTATTTTGATTTACTTGAAAAAATTTTGATGCTTCATTTCTTATGATTAAAAATAATATTTTCATAATTTTATTTTTTTTAATTATAATTCATTTTTTATTCCATAAGAATCAAAATTTAAACATTTACATATCACATATTTTCTTAAACTAACTAGTCCTTTGAAAATTGTTGCAACCCATGACTCCGAGTTTGAGATTTTGATGATGCCAAATAATGAGTGTTTTGGAACAACTATTCATTGAATATTTTTTTATTTTCTATTGTCCTTGAGTACTAACATTTCAGGAAGATCACAAGTGACTCAGGACGAAAGGAAGACTCAAGACCGGGTAGATTAGGAGTATGAGTCAAACATTGTATTTTTCTATTTATTTTGTTTTTACTTTATTGAGTCTGACCACAAAATGCATAAGAGTAAGAGCAACCATGCACACACACTAGGGGAGAGTTGTTTTTTAACTGCAAAATGTAATAAAATTTCTTCTCTGGAGATCGTACTGTACGATTGTAAATCGTACTGTACGATTGTAAATCGAACCGTACGATCCAAGCTATGTGGACGATTCTGTGAATAGATCATACTGTACGAATGTATTCGTACTATACAATATGTTCAGATCCAAAACCCTAGCCGTAGTTTAGTTTAAGTAAGTAATTTTGCGCTGTTCGTACTGTACGAACATGTTCGTACTGTACCATCTATTTTAAATACTTACTTAAATTAACCCTTGATTAGTGTATGAAATCCAGGCCTAATTAAATTTTGAACATCGTACTATACGAACCAGATCGTACCATATGATGAAAAGAGACGAAGTATGATCGTCCCGGATATCGTCCTGGATGATCTCTTGGTTTTTGTCACATCGTACTGTACGATAGTACCATACAATGAACAGAGACGACATCTGATCGTCCAGACCATCGTCCTGTACGAATAGTATTCTGTTGGATCGTACCGTACGATATTATATCGTACAATACGAATTATTTTTGAACTGTTCATACATCTTCGTACCAGGACGACGTCTGTTTATGAATATCGTACTGTACGATGTGTAATCGTACTGTACGAACA
>NW_021319229.1:460098-461157 GCF_001605985.2 Dendrobium catenatum
GAGAAGGTTCTCTGCCGTCGCCAGGAGGGCGAAAACAGAGTTTGGCACTCCGCCACGCCGGGTTGGTGAAAGGTAGGTTTGTAAAGGCTTCTCCGCCTTGCCAATGGGGGAAAAAGGAGAACTATTTTTTATAGTGAAAATCTCGGAGTGGAGGACTCCGGGGAGTGGACGTAGGTCATTTTTTGACCGAACCATTATAAAAATTCTTGGTGTGTTTTTTCCTTATCGTCATTTACTTTTTACTTGCATTTAATTTTCATAACTATTGCATGGTGAAATTTTGTGGAAGAAAACTTGCTTAAATTTTTGTTATAAAATTTTAAAAACAACAAAAAAAATTAGAACTCTTTTTTAGGGTTATTTTTATTAAGAAAAAGACTTTCACAATTCAACCCCCCCCTTCCTCTTGTCGTTTAGTAATTTCAAAAATTTCCTTATAGGTTGTTTGCTTATATTTTAAAATTATAAAATTATATGGAAATATGTTTATATCATATCGTGGGATTTGGAAATTTAGCCCCAGCTTCTCTGGTTGCTTTTCTTTGATGGAGTTTTAACATAATTAAGTTCTAGGGTGCATTTTGGGAAGCCAGATGAGTTTGTAGATAAAATAATACCTTGAGATTTCACCCTCATTTTGCAAGGACTTTATGAATTGAGTTATGATTTCCTATGGGTGCAAGCCTATTTAGATAATAACCTCTCCCGATAATGAGAGATAACTTTAATTAAGGCTAATCGTCAATCTGATACATAAAAATCCGTGTTATTTGGTATAAAATAGCAACATGGGCTTAAGGAATTGGGAAATTTAAAGATTGAATATTTAAAATTAGAAATTTCATCATCTTACACTTAAAGAGGATAATGGGTGAATGGATGGTGGACCCGATCAAGATCTCATGGTTCCATCATCCCGAGACATCATGGTCCCTGGTTTTAGACCTGTCAAAAACGGGTCACGGGTCGGGTTCGGGTCCAACCCGAAATTGACCTGACACTGTTCAACCCGACCCGACCCGACCCGTTTTTGCAAACGGGTCGGTTTTCCGAACCTGA
>NW_021319229.1:461466-577759 GCF_001605985.2 Dendrobium catenatum
ATTTCGGGTTTCCGGGTCAACCCGAACCCGACCCGGTTTTACAAACGGGTCGAAATCTCTAACCCGAACCCGACCCGGTTCGGGTTGACCCGAACCCGAAATTTTCGGGTCGGGTTCGGGTCGGGTTTTCGGGTCGGGTCCAATATTGACAGGTCTATCTGGTTTACCTAGTCAGAGGAGGTAGTCGACCCAACCTTACAAAATAATCATTGACGACAGCCAAGGGTTCTATCATCCAAGGGTACCTGGCAGTCCTGCAGTGAATATTTGTCCAAAGGAATAAATTTGAATCCTCTTTAACTAAAAGAGGGCCTTATGCCCTATTAATTATATCATATTGATTCTTATCTTAAGGATTTGATGCCATTAAGGAACATATTGGCTCTAGCCATAATAGTAATTTAGTGGTGCCATTTGGTGGCATAACCAATTGGTTTAGAAGGCCCGGGTCATAAATATTTGCCTGCAGTATCATTTGGTGGTAAAAATTTTGGTTAAGGATATGTACCACGCCTTTAATGGAAGAATACTATTTGAGAATGAATCCTAGTGATATTCTAGATAAGACAATAACCCTTTGTGAGATGAAGTGGTTTTAAGATTTTTCCACCTCGATAAATTATTGTGGAGAGTGAATTGGTTTTGCTTTAATTGATTTGATGGACCGTTTCAACTTTAAATATTCTAAACTAAGATGATTTTGAGATTCTGGACTTTATGGTATTTGGGTGGCAATTTGAAATACTTATAATTAACCCATCCAATTATGAGCTATATTCAAAACAACCATCATCGGGCGACTTTGAGGTCACTTGAAAATATCTGAGTTTGAGGCCATTTTGAAATGATTGTAGTTAACCCCTCCGATTGAGATCTACATTCAGCACGGCCATCATCAAGGTGATTTTGAGGTTATTTGCATTTTATTGAATGGACCTCACCAACTCTATTTATTGGTCGATAGAGGATCGGGACCCCATGGCCTTTTTTTTTAATGAATTTCTTTTGTCAAAGACATTGAAGGCCTTTTATATACGTACAAAATAGATATTTGGATCAACAAATTGATCATATATCTATTTGATAGTCTTAGCCATGTTGACTCCTATCTATCCATATAGAAGGATTGAGCTCAAACTTATGTTCATTTATTGACTAGCGCAACATCCCTAGACGTCACGTGTATACCCAAAACACGCTCGTCGGGTCCCATATGTTTTTTAGACATTTTTGGATATTTGTTGAACCTTGTTGACTCCTATTCACCTACTTAGGATGATCAAATTAAATTTTATCGACCTGCATAGCATCCCTAGATGTCACATGTGTTCCTACGATACGCTCGTTGGGGACCATACGGGTGTATAATTGCACTTGCCCCTTTTTTGTACTTATGTGTATAAAAAATATTGTGCATGTGCTGTGACCACCATTTGAATGAAGTGTTTTTTTTTATGCTCATACACACCTTCTATTCGCTTGTATGCATACTGTTGATCCAGTGGCGTGACATAGCATTACAATTATTTGTCCATTTCATACAGGTAGACTATCATGCACTACTTTTTTGCTTTATGTAGGAGGATTATAGTGCACTAAAGAATCTCCTTCTATGCTTCATGGGAACTTGCATTTGGTATAGTCTTGCGGCATATCGCTCATGCCTTTCATTATAATCTTTACATACAAGCATGTTACTTTTGGGATTCTTTACCCATAGATTATTGCATGTTCACTTGCATATATTTTTTATTATTGCCCATGATCATTCAAAAGCCTACTGTAGTTGGTTGCAAGAACAATTCCATGCACACTAATCTCTTCTATTTGTAGGAGGGCAACATGTTGGTTTGACTGATTGATACATGTATCATACTCAATCATCATCACTTTGTATGACTTTCTTACAAATAAGTGTAATTGGGTTGTTTGTTTACCTTGAGCATTATTATGATTTGCTTCAACTTAAATTATGGTTAATTTCCATTTGGAGACACTAGCTATATGCAAATTGCATTTACTTTGACTCTTCCAAATATACCTTGATTAACGATTTATTGCTTGTTGATTTCTCTTTTCAAGAAAGTTGTGTTATCCATTGAGAGCATTATATTACGTCAAGAGATTTGATTATGTTGTTGTTCAAATAAAGTTTCATTATTGCTTCTTCATCTTAGTTGTGTTCAACTTTGAGTTAAATTCATATTAATTGCATTTCCATATGCATGATACTTTGTTTGTGGTTGAGTTTCTTCACATATAAATCTTTTAGCGTTGTCCTAAGACATTTGTATTTCCTGTAGTTATTATATATTTTGCTTGTCATCGAGACATTAGGTGTACGACGGGTCTCCTACAAAGGCCTGAAGATATTTGCATTTGTCGACAATTACTCCCCTTTTGCATGCAGGGATCTGCGTATTTGTTCTTGTTGGGTGGCCGTTGATTGTAGGAGTATTATTGATATACCATCCTTTCTTTTAGATGATATCTTATATGTATATTTATGCTCGTAGATGATATATTACTTCTGCAATATGTCTGTTATCACTTTTGAAAGGGTTTTCTATATCTTCTAGAAAGGTTTGTGTAAACATCACACATTAACTACTAGTAGATTGTGCTTCATATAGTCTCCTCTAGCATTTCTTGGATTGTAGGCATGCATCGCATACATAATAATCTTGTTATATGATTCGTTGATAAGCTGCTGCATTCGATGACAACTCCTGAACATTGGTCTACAATCAAATTGTATGTCCCCCTTAATTTTCATTACCTGTAGGGTTAAGTACCTTTATTTGTATTTTGATGTCGATCACAGAGCCTTGTGACATTCATTGTACATTTATCTTATGTCGTACAAGATAGACATATTCATTACCTTCACTACTTCCGAGGTCTGACGTATTTGATTGTATGTTGGATTATTGTTGATAGTGAGGACATTGCTATATTTACTTCATATTTTTAATAAATATCCCCTTTGGAACTATCCTTACTCATCAAGGTCATATTACTTTCTCTTATGAGTGAGATATAGGAATTCTATTCATCATATTTCATTGTTAGTAATTTTTTGTTGAAGCTTGCATCTCAACCATTCTTACTACTTTCTTGATATTATCTAAAAATCATTACATCATTGCTTGCATAAGATTTGACAGATTCAATTTTTTTTAATTAGACTTTCCATTAAAATTGAAATGATATCTCCTTATTATTCCATTGAAGATTTGATGTCATTATTCAAGTCAAACTCTTTATTGATTATACATTTTATTTATGTCCCAAATTCAAGTCAAGCTCAAAGTCAATTGAATTCAATTTGTCACTCACTGTTCAAGCACCCTGTCCTCCTTTTCAAGTTCAAATCAAACCCCAAGTCCTTTACACTTAGTTTATTTAAATTTAAGCCCTTTTTCATTCTTTATCATATGCTTAAATTTAAATTTAATTTAATTTCAATTGGAATTCTTTGTTCAATTCAAGTTTAATCTTGTTCACAAGTTAGACTCCAAGTCCAAGTCATCTATTGTCCTTTTGAGTTCAATCAAGTCCCTTATTCAGTGTAATTTTTAGTAGCCTATTGGTTTCTCCCTAATTTAAGGGAAAACTATGGTAAACTGGGCCTCCCTCCATGCTAGAGAAAAGTGTGTACAGTAGGTGTCTAGTGACATCATGGCCAAAAAGTCTTCAATTCGACCATGCTAGAGAAAGGCGTGTATGGGTCTTCGAGCACATGTTTGAAATGCATAGTTTATATTATGTCCCCACCATGCTAGAGAAAACTGTACAGGGTTTACCTGCCTCACCGTAGATGTCTCACCAGGTTCCATTTCCACAATGCTAGAGAAAAGCATGTATGGGTGGTTTTTCGGCACAACACGAACTCCGAGAATGCAATTTTGAGTTTAGGACTTATACTTGCACGGAGGGAGGTTGGTGAGTGGGGCATGCATATCGAGGAACAAAAGCATTTGTATTTCCTTTCTTCTTTTTAATTATAATTGATTAATTAATAATAATAATAATTAATTATATTTACTAATAATTAATTACAATTTAAAAATAATTAATTATTAAATATAATTAATTATAATTAATAATGACTAATTTAAATTAAAATAATTAATTATAATTAATTTTAAATAGTTATAGTTAATCATTAATAATGTAATTAAATATAATTATAATAAAATTAATTAAAAATTAATTTAATTTAAAACTAATCATAGTAAAAATAATTAACTACAATTAGAATATTTAATTTTAATTAATTTTATTTAATTATAAATACTTAATAATTATAATAATAATTAATTAATTTGAATTAAAAAAATATGTATGACTTATACAGAATTTATGTTGGATTTGATACAAATTTAAAGCAGGATTTATGCTAAGCCCTCTATTTCCCAGGAGTTCGGCGGCTTAAAAGGATTTGGCTGAAGAAATATGTGAAATGGAGAAGGCTATGTTCATAGTGAGCTAGCCCACATCGTTTCTTCCTATCAAAATATTATAACTGCTAGTATGATGGCAAGGGAACATCATCAAAGGTGCGAAGTCAACTAAACATGAAGGAGGCAAAGAAGTGTGAAAAGGAGATAGATGGCTTTATAGCAAGCAGGCTCCCATCCCTTTGTTTCAATGAAAGTGTTGTAACTTCCGGCATAATGGCAAGGGAATGTCGACGAAGGGGGTGAAGGTTAGGGTGTACTTCTCTCTCTCTCTCTCTCTCTCTCTCTCTATCAATCTCTCTTTCTCTTTCTCTGGATAAAATAAATTAGTAGATGGAGGCATTGGGTAGGAGCTAGGGTAGAAGTGATTTGTAGAAGGTTTGGCTAAAGAAGTGCGAAGAGAAGAAAGATTGTTACTCCAGTAATGAGCAAGCTATGTGAATCATCATTCAATCAAAATGTCGTAACTTCCAACTTGAAAGGAAAGGGAATCGTCATTCAAACATTTGATTGCTCTTCCTCCTCTAGTAGTTGAAATGGGGGTTTCTCTGCTGTTGCCTTTCTTATGGTGTATTGAGTAGACAGAACTATCAGCGATCAGATCATATTTGGTCTTATTAGATATAGCCTCTTAAACCCATTCAGATTTCAAACTTGAGCTATGGGAAATGCATTTCTCAATACTCAATCTTTTGAAGTTGATAGATTTAGAGTCATCTTTTGTCGTTAAAGATTTGGAGCTTACGCACATTTGGTAGTTGCTCGCGATTCATCCCACCCACTGGAACTTTGATTCTCTAGTCAATTAGTAGAATTTAGTAGACTATGATCACATGAACTTGTTGAGCTGAATTCGCCTTTGTGATTCTTACAGTCCCTTTTGACGGGTTGAAAAAATGGGGGTTTCTCTACTACGGCCTATCATTTGCAATGTTAAGTAGACAGATCTGCCAGCGATCCTGCCATATTTGGGTGCGTTGAATCCAATCTTTTACACCCATTTAAACCATAAGATTCAAACTGTTGAAAGAATTCAAGCAATTTTCACTTGACTTGTTAGAGTGTGCATTCATAAAAGTTTTTTCCTTACTTTTCAATCTTGGTATGCTGAAGAAGGTGGTGTCTCAAACATTCGGAATATCACTTGTATATACTTTGAAAATAATTTATTATATTATTCGGTATGAAAGAATATTTGTATAGATAATTTTAAATATTTATTCAAAGATCTTGGTATGCAACACGATGTCGATCCGAATAAATATTTAAAATGCCTCCATCTCGTAGGGATATTTCATAATAGAATAAATTTAGAATATTGAGATTTTTAAATATTTTTTTGGGGATCTCAGCGTACAACACGATGTTGAATCAATTAAATATTTAAAATGCACCTATCTCACGGTGGGATTTTGGTTAAGCTTTGCATTTTGAGATTTAAAATATTTTTTTTTTGGATCTTGGAACATGGAGAGTTGTCGACCTGAATAAATATTTAAAATGTTGCCAGTATTATGTGAGATTTTGAAATGCATTCTTGTGACATAAGAGAATTTCAAAATATATAGAAAACATGTATTAACAAATTTGCAATAACAGTTTGATCATTGTATAGTATATTAGTCATGAAATTTTCATGCATGATACTTCTTAATGTATCGACTGTTGATCGGAGGAATATGCCTTTGATCATTTAGATCGATTAACTGATAAGCTCATCTTTATTACACCTTGTCAATGATAAAGGGGCCCTCCTAGTTGGATACAAATTTGTCATAATTATTTTGGTGTGAGATTATTGACCTTCTTAGCACTAGGACCAATTCACCTTCTTGAAATAATAAATGGCACAACATTCGATCAAATAAGTTTGCCATTCTTCCTTAGTAGATTTCCATATTTTGTTGAGCCTATAGTTTAATCTAATCAAGTGTATCAAGTTCTTTCATTCTTAACCGAGCATTTTGCTCTTGAGTCAGATAATGATGGATAGCTACATGGAGTGATGTTAGTTAGACCTCTAGTGGAAATACTACTTCATATTTAAAAAATAGTGAGAAAGGAGTGGATTTGGTAGGCTTCTTATAAGTTATATAATATGCCCATAGGGCTTCTGTCATTTTTGTATGCCACTCCCTTTTGTTCTATATGAGAATTTTTTTCAACAATTTCATCAACAACTTATTGAATGTCCTCTTAGATTATATATTGATGAGTACCACCAATCAATCTTATACCAATAAACAAACTTATAATTTTTTATACTTTTGAAAGTCATACAGTTATCTGAGATTATATGGCATGACACTCCAAATATTTAGACAACGTTGTGGGTAAATAAATTGATCACATGCTCGAATGTGACTTCTTTGAATGGAGATGATTATGCTCACTTAGAGAAATAGTCTATTGCTGCCAGAATGAAGCAGTGCTCGACTGATGACTATGGGTCTATTGGCTCGATTATATCTAAACCCCAGCATTCAATGGCTGGGATGTTACTGTTGGGTGAAGTATATTTGGCGGTTGATGTATAACATCACCATGAATTTGACACTCATGGTACCTTTTGGCATGGTCAATATAATCCCTCACCATTGTTGGCCAATAGTAACTCATTCCTTTGATTTTATCAGCCATCTTGGAACCTGACTAATATGCACCACAAAGTCCTTCATAAACTTCTCATACCACTATATTAGCTTCCATGGTCCCTAGGTATCTTAGCCATATTTGGTCAAAGGTTCATCTATACAGTGTATTATTAACAAACACATATTTCAGTGTTCTCTTCTTGAATTGGGTGGTTAGAGATTTATTTATTGAAAGTTAACTTTCTTTGAAGTAGTTGATGAATGGTTACCTACAATCTTCTTCAGCTTCAACATCTAAGAAATGCAACAACGACTCTGAACATATGATGGTTTTACCCCTTTTAACCACGTGGAGCTCCCTTGGATAATCATTAAAAAAGACTGGTTTGGGTGTTTAAGGATCAAATCAGAGTTGTATCATGCTGGATTAAATTTGATATTCCCTCTACATGTCATAATTGTAAGATTACTAACTCTAAGGCTTGAGAGTTGTAAACATTAATCCATATGGGTAGTTATTCATTTGTATTTGCCATTTCTTTGGTCAATTTGACCAGGCAATCTGTTTTAGCATTCTGGTCTCAAGAAACTCGAGCTTTTTTAACATTTGTCACTTGTCTGAGGAGTTAGCGATATCGTTTGTGGTAAGAAACCAACTTGATCTTAGTGACTTTGTAAATTCCCATTACTTAATTTATTTCAAGTTGGGAGCCATCAAAGATTTGAAAATTTTGGATTCTGACATCAATTATAATCTCTAGTCTTGCTATTAGAGCTTCATACTCATCTTGATTGTTGGCTTCATGTTCAATTAAACTGAACAAGAATCTCATTATACCTCCCTTGGGCGTTATAAAAATGAGACCAATACCAGCACGGGCTCTTACAAAATTTGGAGGTTGGGGAAATCTTATTGATGATGCATCATCAAAATATAATTTCTAGAATGATAGTTTTCCCTTGTTGACCTGCATGATTTTTTCATTAGGAAAATCATCGTTCAATGGTGAATATGTAGGGATAGGATATGCGGTGATAAAATTCACCAAGGCTTGCCCTTTCACCACCTTTTATAGCATATATGTGATATCAAACTGCAGTAATAATAATGCCCACTTAGTTAGACAACTTTTCAACAGTGGTCTTATTATCAAAAACTCAGTAGATTGATCTTTGATATTAACATAACCTTATTAGAAAGTATGTAATGGCAGAGATTCTGAAATAAAAAATTAATGCCAAATAATGTTTCTTAATTAGGGAATACCACACTTCTACTTTGATCAATCTCTAACTAATGTAGTAGAGTGCATTTTCTTTACTCTCTTTATTGTGTTGAGCCAATAATGCTCTAAGGGACTCTTCTAGGGTTGCTGTGTATAATATTAGAGGCTTCCCTGGAATTAGCGGTTTGAGAATTAGTCGAATCAACACATAATTTTTAATTCTTTTGAATGCTTCCTACCACTTTGCATTCCATTTAAAGCAGTCATCATTTTCATAACTTAGAAAATGACTGGCTCTTACCCGACAAATTTGATATGAATCAACGAATGAAAGCCGGTTGTTGAAAAGAGTGAAGTTATCATAGATTTATGGGAGGTGCGTCTCCATGATTTATTTGATTTTATTGGGGACAATCTCGATTCCTTGGTGATGAAAAATGTACCCTAAGAACTTGTTGGAGGTGACCTCGAAAACACATTTGAGAGGGTTCATCTTTAGATCAAACTTTATGATTCTCTCAAATTTAATCCTCAAGTCATTTAAATGATCTTTTTTATCCATGCTCTTGACAATGAGATCATCTACATAGAACTTGACCTTCTTATGTAATAACTCATCAAAAATATGTGTTATTGCCCACTGGTAGGTGGCACCAACATTTTTAGGCCAAAGGGCATGACTGTATTGAAATTTATGTCGATGGGCATTCTGAATGTCATATGCTTTTCATCTTTATGCATCATCTTGATTTGATTATAGCCCGATGAACTTTTTTATCGAGGTTCATGAAGTCAAGGAATATACATATATGATCATTCTTCTTCTTGACAAGGTTGATATTGATGATTCAATCGACATATTTTTTTCTCAGGTTAAGCCCGTATTTATAAGCTTCTTTGTTTCTAGAATCACCCATTTTTCAGTCTCCAATCTCATTCTACTTGAAGCTTATTTGATGGTCATTTAATCTAGCTTAATGTACAATCTATGAACTACTACGTCATGTGATAAGATGGGCATCTCAGTGTATGTCAAAGGAAAAAAATCCTGTAATTCATAGAAAAGTTTTTTCACTTCCTCCACTTGCTCTTCAGGAAGAAGAATATTGATGAAGGTTTGGCAATCTTCTTCAGTCTGTGAGGATATAGTTAAAAAATGATGAATTTTCTTTGAGGATTCTTCAAGATGTAAACCATCAAGAATATTATCTGTAAGGTTCCTCTTTAGGTCTTACTTTTGATGAATTTCTTTAATGGTGGATCTTTAAGGGTACACATTAAATCCAAACCATTTTTTTACATATTTTTTCTAGAGATGTTAATCTCCATATTTATTTTCCCTTATGTCATGACCTTTCGACGGTGGATTCTTAGATATGCCTCCAAGTGTAACACCTCGATGCTTACTGTATATATCATGATTATTTTTTTGTTTTACCATCATAATAGATGGTTTCTTTTCCCTCTATTGGGACCTTTCAAGGATGACTTTTTAGGCATAGGGACCAAGTGTTACATCATCATGTTTATTGTATAGAGATCAATATTATCATTATTTTTTTCTGTAACTCTAGTACTTAGATAACTAGCCAAAGATGCAAAAAGAAACAAATCTCCAACAGAGTCATCAGAAATCAACCGTCTTTAAAAATTTAGCCCTGGCCTCCCCCAATTGGTTTTCTTCGAGGGAGTTTGAAAATAATTAAGTTTAATGGTAAATTTTTGGGAAGGCAGAGGGGTTTGTAGATAAGATACTACCCAGAGAATTCTCCCTCATTTTGTGAGGACTTTATGATCTGAGTTCTGGTTTCCTGTGGGCATAAGCCTTTATAGTTAATTACTCCTACCGATAATGAGAGAGAACTTTCAATTTAGTTTAGTCTTCAATCTAATACATATAAATATATGTTATTTGGAATATAGTAGCAGCATGAGCTTAAGTAATTTGAGAATTTGAATATTTGATATTTAAAATTAGAAATTCACCTTCTAGCACTTAAAGCAGATGTTGGGGAATATATAAAGAACCCGATCAAGATCTTATAGTTCCGTCATTCTGGGCCATCATGGTCCATAGTCTACTTAGTCAAAGGAGGTAGTTAACCCAACCTAATAGAAGGATCTATGTCGGCAACCATGGGTTGCGTCGTCCAATGGTACCTTGTAAACATAGAGAGAGTATTTGTCTAAGGGGATAATTTTTAATCTACCTTAATTAATAGAGGGGTTTTTTCCTTATTGATTATATCCTATTGATTCATATCTAAAGGATTTGATGACATTAAGGAATACATTTTCTCTTGCTATAACCATAATTTTGTGTTGCCATTTGGCAGAATAACCACTCGGTTCAGAGGGCCCTGGGTCATAATTATTTACATGTATTGCCATTTGGAAGCAAAACTACAAGTTAGAGAATATGTACCACACCCTTAATGGAAAGAGTCTATTTGAGAATGAATTCTAATAATATTCTTGACCATACATTAGGTCATTATAAGCTGAAGTAGTTTTCATATTTGTCTACCTCGGCAAACTGTTACAGAGAGTGGATGGATTTTGATTTAAGTAATATGATAAATTGTTTCAACTTTAAAAAGTTTAGACTAGGATGATTTTGAGATTCTAGACTTTGTGGTATTTTGTTGCCATTTTGAAATATTTAGAATTAACCTATCGGGTTGAGATCTGCATTCAACATGGCTATTATCAGGGTGACTTTGAGGTCACTTAAAAATATCTTAGTTCCAGGGTATTTTGAAATGATTGGAGTTAACCACTCTAGTTGAGATCTACATTCAACATGTCCATCATCAAGGTGACTTTAAGATATTTGCATTTTATTGATTGGACCTTGTAGACTTTATCTATTGGCTAACAAAGGATCGGGCACCCATGGCCTTATATTTTTGTTAATGATTTTATTTTATAGAAGACCTTGAAGGCCTTATATAAATGTATAAATTAAATTTTCCAATCGACACTCTGACTGTATATCTATTCTATAGTTTTAGTCATGTTGACTCCTATCTATCAATATAGAAGGATCAGGCTTGAACTTATGTTCCTTTATTAACCCGTGTAGCATCCCTATATGTCACGTATATACCCAAAACATTATCATCAGGACCCATGCTAGTTTTTTTGGGGGAATTTTTCAATATTTACTGAACCTTACTGTCTCCTATTCACCTGCTTTGGGGGATCAAGTTAAAATTTATTGACATGTGTAGTATCCCTAGACATCATGTATGTTCCTATAACATGCTCATCGGGGCCCATACGAGTGTATAATTGCATTTTCCCCTTTTTTACCTATGTGTATACAAATTTTGGTGCATGTGTGGTAGAAGTTTTTGTAATATTTTTTATGAAGATCAATTGTGCAGGTGACTGCCATTTGAATGCAACATTCTATTTGGATGCTCGTACACACCTTCTATCTCCTTAAATGCACGTTGCGGATCCGGTGGCATGGCATAGCATTATGGTTATTTGTCCATGCCATACAAGTAGATTGTCATGCACTACTTTTATTCTTTATGTAGGAGGATTGCAGTGCACTAATGTGTCTCCTACTACACTTCATGGGAATTTGCATTTAATATAGTCCTATGGCATGTCGCTAATGCTTTTCATTATAATATTTTCTTACAAGCACATTGCCTTTGGGGTTCTTTACCCACTACAAATTCTTGCATGTTCACTTGCATATATTTTTTATTATTGCATATGATCACTCAAAAGCCCACTATAATCGCTTGCTAGCACACTACCATGTGCACTAATCTCTTATGTTTGTAGGATGGCGACATGTTGGTTTGAGTGATTGATGCATGCATCATACTCAATCATCATCACTTTGTATGACTTACTTAGAAATATGTGACATTGGGTTCTTTGTTTTTCATGAGCATTATTATGTTTTCCTTGAACTTGAACTATTGTTGATTGGAATTTAGAGACACTAGCTATATACAAATTGCATTTACTTCAATTCTTCCCAATATACCTTGATTAATGATTCGTTTCTTATTGATTTCTCTTTTCAAGAAAGTTGTGTTACCTATTGAGACCGTTATATTATGTCATGAGATTTGATTGTGCTATTACTCAAATGAAGTTTCATTATTGCTCCTTCATCTTAGTTGTGTTCAAATTTGAGTTAAATTATTATTAATTTCATTTCCACATTCATGATGCTTTTGTTCCTGGCTGTGTTTCTTTGCATATAAATCTTCTAACATCAGCCATAGACATTTGTATTTGATGTTGTTATTATACATTTTGCTTTTTGTCAAGACATTGGGTGTACGACGGATCTCCCACAAAGGCCCATAGATATTTATATTTATCGCCAATTACTCCCCTTTTACATGTAGGAATTTGCATATTTATTCTCATTGGGTGTTCATTTCTTGTAGTTTTTTTGTTCACATACCACCCTTGCCTTTAGATGATATCTCACATGTATATCTATGCTCACAGATGATCTATTACTTATTCAACATGTCTGTTATCACTGTTGCAAGGGTTTTTTATATCTTCTCACAAAAATGTGTACGATAGGTTTCGGATGACACCATGGCAAAAAATTCTTCAATCCCACCATGCTAGAGAATGTCGTGTTTGGATCTTTGGGCACCTTTTTAAAATGCGCATTTTAATATTTTGTCCCCGTCACGCTAGAGAAAAGCATTTACAGGGTTTACCATCCTTGCCGTAGGTATCGCACTGGGTTCCCTTCTCACCATGCTAGAGAAAAGCGTGTATGGGTTGTTTCTTACTAAGCAACATACACAATCGAATTTAGACATGTGTTTGAGTATGACAACATTTAAGGAAATATTCAAACTCATATTGGAGATTTATCTAATCATACCAAGTTAAGAATTCTCTTGTCCTACAATTAGACATTAAGTTATTCATTAAATTTCTATATATTTCCACAATGAATGCTTCATGCCATAATTTCAATGGTTGATAAAAAACAAGATTATGAACTTCTAGCATGTCATCAATATCGAAGTTACCAGCTTCTTTTTCACGTAGGATCTGGTGATATCACATTCGTAAGAAATGGAGAACTTACTAGATGTTGATCATCTTTAAGAAACCTCGTTTCAAGATATTTCAAAATAGTAGCATTTAGAAAATATCTCATCTTACATAACTTAACCCTCATCACTTTAGCATGCAAATTCCAAAGGGCACAGTCCTCATCTTCTGACTATTTAAGAATGAAACATTTGAAATTCTCATTTGCAATCACCTTTTTCTCTAGTGGACTATCAACAACCCAAGCCATACTAGCATGTATTCTTTTGTATTCGCTATCAAATCTTTCTATGTTGGAGCATACATGAATTTTCTCAGGTGAAGGACAATTCATTTTAAGATAAGAAGTAAAAGCTTTGCAGCTTAAAATTTCAAAATAAGAAACTACTACAAGCAACTTCCATAAATGTTCAACTTATGTTATCAAGTTTGTAAAACTTTTCTTAAATCATCATCAATAAATAAAAATTCTTTAATTTCATAAGATATGTTATTTTACATATTATACAAGTTTTTTTTTTACCGAAAAAATTGATCAAAGAATAAGTACAAAACCTATGTACAAAAATAGCTCATTTTATCGATGAATGAAATAGTGCATATATGAATTAAGCCATATATTGCTTATCTACTATGTATTTACTGCATATTAGCTGCATATCTGTTGCGTATCGACGGAGTATCCAGTGTGTATCTACTGTTCTGAAGCAATCCCCCAGAATTCTTGTTGTACCACCATCAAGACCAAATATTATGATCATTAGTTATAAATAAATTTTAAAATAAACTCTAATAAATATAATATCAAATTATATAACATTTATTATATAATTAATTTTTTGTTAATGAATTAATTACTAAAAATCAAGTAATGTCAAAATTATAGCTAATATGATATTAAATTTACAAACACTTTATCGAATGAGTCAAATCAATTAAATGAGATAAAATTAATTCATTTTTATTGATTTATTCAAATAAGACATATCAAATATTTTAGCATCCCACCATTAGAATTCTGTTGAACCATGTCTCATTATCAACTATAGCTCTCATGACTTTGGGACTAAATAGTAGAGTTTTGAAAATATTGATGTTTGAGATTAAGTAAAAAAGAATGAACACTACAATTTTAATGAATTTCAAACTCTCCTCATTTGTGCTCTATTAAAAACTCGGCCGATTTATCTAGTTATGAACGCATTGTGTATCGTTAATGTATCTACTACATATTAGTTGTATATTGACTATGTATCAGCTACAGATTTATTATATATCAAAACCATATTTGTTTTTCTAGAGAAATCTCCCATAATTTTTGTTGTAATATCAACCAGCCCATATATCACAATCATTAGTTAAAAATAAGCTCTAGGTTGATCTTTAATTAACATATATGATATGAATATTTAAATATATATATTAAATAATCTTTTTTTTTGTGAATAAATTGTTGAAAAACAATAATGTTAAAATTATATCTAATACCATGATAATTAAAGAAATACTCTACCGACTGAATCAAATTAATCAAATGAGATAAAATTAATTCATTTTTATTGATTTATCTAAATAACACATATCACATATTTTAATATCCCATCATTGGAATTATATTAAATAATTTATCTTCCATGCTTATCAACAATTTCTCTCATAACTTTAGGGCTAAATGGCATACTTTTGAAAATATGTATGTTTGGAATTAAATAAAAAGAATGTAGAGAAAGTTTTTTAATGAACTCCAAACTCTCCTCGTTTGTGATCTACTAAAAACTAGGCTGGTTTATCTACATTATGAATACATTGCGTATCAAAAAATAATTGGAGAGCCGGATTTTAGTGAGAGAGAGAACCTGATTTTAGTGGGAGAAAATTCTAGTTTTTTCAAAAAAACTCCATCTCATATTTCCCGATTTGCTCCTGTTATGGTGGTGGAGGGTCGCCAGTCATCTTTTTTTTTATCACCAGAATACCTCCATTCCCATTTTTGCTAGGAATCCTAACCTTCGTTGGGGATCTAAAGGCAGAAGTAACATGAATCATGATGATTTTGGTAATATAAGTGTTATACTATGTCCTTTGTTTATTAATGAAGGACGCATTCCAACAGCTTCCGATCCAATCTTGGTGGAAGGAAAGGGAAAAGGTATTTTACCTACTCAAATCTCAAGTGAGAAGGATAAGATGATATCTCCTAAGGAATTCCGTTCATAATCATTGAAGGATATTAAATTTGATGCTCAAGAAAACGACTGTGAAGCTTCTTCTTCTACATGTTTTGATTTAAAATTTAATTATTTTTTTCCCTCCTCTTATTCCAAAAATATAGGAGATATTACCAGTTTATCGGGGAATTTTGAATTCAAATGTTGCAGTTGAGGGTTTGGATTCTAATGTAATTTTTGAAAATGATAATTCCACTGCACATAAGTATGGAAATGTGTGGGTTAAGAATCAACATATCATTATAAATAATGTGGAATTAGATCATAATGATTCAGAAGATGTTAGTGTTATTAAATTGAATGTTCAAAAGGAAATAAAAAAATTATCAATTGCTATAGAAGTCGCTTGTGGTAAAGGTTTTTGGTAAAAAAATTCCTTTTTCTCTTTGTAGTAATGAATTGAGGCTTGAATGGAGAAAATTTGGGATTTTTCATCACACTTCATTGGGACTTGATTGGATATTGTGCTCTTTCCATTCATCTCAAGCTATGGAAGAAGTTTTTAGTGGAGGAGCGTGGTATGTGGGAGGTCATGTAATTGGGATGGATAAGTGGACACCTCAATTTTCCCCAATTTCATTGAAAGGATTATCCTCTCCTATTTGGATTCGGTTTCCCCATTTACCTTTACATTGTTGGGATGAGATTAATGTTTCTAAGATTGTTTCCAAGATAGGAGTTCCTATATATGTTTTTAAATGGAAACTTGTTTAAATGGGGTAGGCAAGAATTAGCTAGAGCATGTGTTCGTATTGACCTGAAATCTAAGTTATCTCATGGATTTTGGATTGAAGGTTTAAATGGTAAATTCTTTCAGAAAGTGGAATATTAAAAAATCTCTTTTTTTTGTTTCAAATGTGGCAAGATAGGTCATGTTGTTAGAATGTGTCCTGAAGTAAAGATTGAAGGTTGAGCGAATGGCTTTAAAAAAGTAAAGAGTAATGATTGCCAGGGAAATGTTTTGGCTTCTAAAAAGATTGCAAAGGTATTGGAGGTGAATCATGGTGTTACTGTTTTTTATTATATGTGTGGTCCTTGGATGCCTGTAAAATTTAAAAAATGCAGTAGAAATTTTGGAAATGGAGTTAAAAAGGTTGATTCTTTGAATCAGGATTATTCTGTGAAGTCTCAATTACAAAATGCTGATATGATGATGCCCTCTTCCAACATGTTTAATCTATTATCTCAAGACAATCTAAATGATATGGCTACAATTATGGAAAATATGGGTGTTTAAGGGTGTATTCCTGATTTAAAATTGTTCAAAGAACCATTTGTTGGAGTTGATTCTGTTGTTGATTCCAAAAATTCTATAGAAAAGGAGAAGTGTTTATTTGAACTTGAAGTATTAGATGGAGAAACTCTAATTATCGAGGATGATAGCTCCAGGGAGGAAGCGGCAGTCTCTGATGCTAAAGAAATTGTTGCGATTTTTGAAGTCAAGGATATTGAAATAGGTTTTCAAATCAAAGATTTGGATTCATCTTCCAAGCATGATGTTCCTAAGATAACTTCTATTTATTTTTATTGATAATAATGAGTTAAGCTTGTTTATTGTTAAACAAAAAAAGCATTAAATAACTTAAATTCTTAGGACCTATTGAGGATTGTCCTAAGAAAAGAAAGATTGATTTGAAGGCTATTGGAGGTAACTCTTTTAACATTGTTCGTGGATGATGGATATTATGGCCAAGCTAGGGGAAGGACCTTTTAAGATGCGTGCTTTGGTGTTTTTCAGAACTATGGTTATGAAAAAGGAAGTCTGCATTTTTTGCTTAATTGAATCTGTTCCCAATGAATTAGATTTGGTTATTTTGATCTTCTTGATTCAAGGAAATTGCAATCATTTATTTGAAGACATGGTTCTTAATTATTGTAGGAATTTTCAATTCTCAACTGCTTTAGATGTGGAGGTACTGGAGTTCATCTCTAATCTGAAGATAAATTGGAACTCTTTTCCTATAAAGGATGTTGATGAAGGTTCTTTAGGTGTATTGGCGATTGTACTTGGTGTTTTTTTTTTAATATTTCTTTTCATTGTGTGTTGTGTATTTTGTTTTTTCTTTAATTTTTTTTTTTGCCTTTTAGGAATCATTGTAATGTTATATGGGATTCTCATTAGTTGTCATTTTTTATCTTTTGAAAACTCTGGGATACAAACCAATCTTTTAGGATGTTTAAATATTTGGTGTCTCCATCACCCCAACGGATTTAAATTGTAAATTAGTAGATCACATATCCATTATGATTGATTCAAAGAGCTTGTTTAGTGTTTTTTTCATTCTAGTTTGTAATAGTTGCTTTTTTGTTCTGATGAAATTTGCATTCCTTAAAAAAAAAAAAATACATTGCGTATGTGCTGCATATTTATTACGTATCTACTACTTATCTACATCTTTATATATGGTGTATATCTTATGTGTATCTGCTATATATCCGCTGCATATTTATTGTTCTAACGAAATCTCCCCAATTCTTATTGCAGCACCATTAAGCCCATATATAAAAATAACCAGTTACAAATAAATTCTAAAACAAAACCTAAGTTGATATTATATATATATATATATAATTTGATTTTTTTTGTGTATAAATAAATTGTTAAAAAAATGAAAAAATTATAGCTAATTTGATAATAACTGAACAAATACTCTACTTACTAAATCAAATCAATCAAATGAGATAAAATTAATTTATCCAAATAACACATATCACATATTTTAGCATCATACTTTGGAATTGTATTGAACCATATCTCCAACAAGATTTTCAACTATAGCTCTCATAACTTTGGGACTAAATGGCGGAAATTTGAAAATATTAATGTTTTCTTTGAAGTAAAAAGAATGTAGAGAAAATTTTTAATGAATTCCCAACACTCCTCATTTGTGATATACTAAAAATTAGGGTAATTTATCTACGTTCTAAGTACATTGCATATCTGCTTAATATCTGCTACGTATCTGATGCATATCAGCTACGTATCTTTTGCTTATATGATATGTATCTTTTACATATCTACTGTGTATCCTTTGCGTATCTGCTATTTTGAAGAAACCTCCAATAATTCTTGTTGCAGCAACATCAAGCTCATACATCACAATAATTAGTTAAAAATAATTTCTAAAATAAAGTCTAAATTGATTTAATTAACATATAAAATATGAAAGTTATAAAATATATATTTCATTGATTTTTTTATTTATAAACAAAATGCTTAAAATTAAATAATGTTAAAATTATAGCTAATTTAATAATAGTTGAACAGAAACTTTCTTGACTAAATCAAATCAATCAAAAGAGATAAAATTAATTCATTTTTATTGATTTATCCAAAAAATACATATCACATATTTTAGCATCCCACAATTGGAATTGTTTTGAACTATATATTTACCATGATTATCACCTATAGTTCTCATGACTTTGGAACTAAATGAGGAAGTTTTTAAAATATTGATGTTTGGAATGAAGTAAAAAGAATTTAGAGTAATATTTTAATGAATTCCAAACTCTCATCTTTTTTAATATATTTAAAACTAGGATGATTTATCGAAGTTTTGAATACATTGTGTATCTGTTGCGTATTAACTGGGAATCTGTTGTGTATCGACTGTATACCGGCTATGTTTCAGCAGTGTATGTTTTCATATCTTCTGCGTATCTACGAAGCAATCTACATAAATTCTTATTGTGGCACCATCAAGCCCATATACCACAATCATTAGTTACATATAAATTCTAAAATAAACTCTAAGTTGATATTTAATTAACATATATAATATGAAAATTATAGAATATATATTATATAATTTGAAAAAAAATTATGAGAAAATTACAAAAAATCAAGTAATATCAAAATTATAGCTAATCTAATAATAATTGAACATATATTTTACAGACTAAATTAAATAAATCAAATGAGATAAAATTAATTCATTTTTGTTAATTTATTCAAATAACATATATAACGTATTTTGGCATCGCACCATCAGAATTGTATTGAACCATATTTCTACTATGATTATCATTTATATCTCTGATGACTTTGGGACTAAATAATGGAGTTTTGATAATATTGATATTTTACATGAAGTAAAAAGAATTTAGAATAAAATTTTAATGAATTCTAAATTGTTAGCATTTGTGATTGACTAAAAATTAGGAAGATTTATCTAAGTTCTAAATACATTGCGTATCTGTTGTGTATATGTTATGTATATGTTGTGTATTTGCTGTGTGTCTGCTACGTATCAGCTACGTGTCTACTTCAGATCAGTTGCACATCTACAACGTATCAGCTACATATCTAAAACATATTTGTTGCATATTTGTTGCATATATGTTGTGCATATGCTGCTTTTTTACTATTATGAAGAATTCTCTCACAATTCTTGTTGCAACACCATCAAGGCCATATTTCATAATTATTAGTATAAAATTCTAAAATAAAGTCTAATTTGATATTTAATTAACATACATAATATAAAATTAATTAAATTAATATTATATAATTTGATTTTTTGGTTAATGAATAAATTGTTGAAAATGAAATAATGTCAAAATTATAGCTAACATGATAATAATTAAATAAATACTTTACCTACTGAATCAAAAAAAATTAAATGAGATAAACTTATTTAATTTTTATTGATTTATCCAAATAACACATATCACATATTTTAGCATCCCAAAATTAGAATTTGATTGAACTATATCTCTACTATAATTATCAACTATAACTCTTATGACTTTGGGTTAAAAGATGGAGTTTTGAAAATATTAATGTTTGGCATGAAGTAAAAATAATGTTGACTAAAAACTAGGCTTATTTATCCAAGTCTTGAATGCATTGCAAATGTAGTGCATATCGGCTGTGTACCGGTTGTAAAACTGTTGCATATCTACTACGTATCGACTACGTTTTTTTTTTGCATATTTGCTTTGTATCAACTACATATCTGCTGCAAATCTATTATGAATCTACTGCTTATTTGTTGTTATGAAAAAATCTCCAATAATTCTTATTACAGCTATATCGAGCACATATATGATAATCATTAATTACAAATACATTCTAAAATAAACTTTAAGTTGATATTTAATTAACATATATAATATAAAAATAATAAAATATATATTATATAATTTGATTATTTTGGTTTATGAACAAATTGTTGAAAATAAAATAATGTCGAAATTATAGTAATATTGATAATAATTGATAAAATACTCTATCGACTGAATCAAATCAATCAAGCAAGATAAAATTAATTCGTTTTAATAGATTTATCCAAATAACATATATAACATATTTTAGCATGAATGTCTATGTGCTGTGAGTTTTGGAGGCGATTCCATGGGAATTTTTCTAGGGCTTCGTTAAGGGCACATGTTTGCTCTTTCTGTGGCTCTTTTCTCTGATTTTTCCAATTATTGGCTTGATTTCTGTGCATTCTGCTCTATGACTTTCTTTATTTTGAATTTTCGTTGACCTTCGGTGCTGGGCAATGATGCCTCTTTCATCATCGATCCCAAACCCGAACCCTTCCTCTCTTATTGAGGGGAAGTCGTTCTCTTTTAAAGATGTTTTAATCGGCACTTCCTCTGCTTCTTCAAATCTGAAATTCGTGCAGTCCTCTTTCAAGGGCTGTCTAGCTCTCTTATTTGAAGACTTGGTTGTAGATCTGTTAGCTACTCCTTAGTCTTTGTCTCTTATTGGTAAATTTATTTTGAGACAACCTAACCTAGATGTCATTCAAAAATTTTTTCTTAACCTAAAACTTTTCGAAGCATTTCACATTGGATTGCTTGACCAAAGACATGTATCTATATAACTTGCTAATGATCATGATTATAACAAGATTTTTGCTATGAGATCTTACTATATTCAAGCATGTCAAATGCGGCTACTTAAATGGTCTTTGAATTTTGATGTTAGGAAGGAATCCCCTATTGATCCTATCTGGATTTCTTTTTCAAATTTGACATTCCATTTCTTTAACCGTCAAATTCTCTTTGGTATGGCTTCTATCTTTGGGAGGCCATTACAAACTAATCAAGCTACTGCTTCTATCTCTAAGCCGTCGCTTGCTCGGGTTCTAGCTGAACTTGATGTCTCCAAGAAACATCCTACGGAGATATGGATTGGGTTAGAATTTAAGAGGTATTTCCAAAAAGTTGAAATTGAAAATTTACCTATTTTATGTTCTTTTTACAAGATGCATGGGCATGGAATGAATGAATGCTTTTGAAAACACCCTCACCTCCGTAAAGAAAAGAGCTCTTTGAAATAAAAAGAGGATATGCTTCCTCAGATGGTTTCTAATCCTACTAAACATAATTTAGAGGATAATACCTCCAATCCTATTGTTGATCTGATGGAGGTTAATATGGAGTACCCTATTATTTTTACTTCTAATGATGGTTCTTTTAATCTTGATCAAGGTCAAATTGTTAAACCTTACAATGATAATAATATTGCTTGTGAAAACAACAAGGATCATGGCTTGGCTAACTATGAAACTCCTACTAGTGCTAATGTTGTAGTTAAACCTACTTACACTAATAATCTAAATGCTAATGATTGTAATAGCAAGATGCTTGTGCCTATTTCCACTAATCTTTTAAATGTTCAGGAAACTTTGGCCATTCAAGTGGATCCTAATGATGTCCTTTTAGAGGAAGGAGAATTTGTTACTATGGAAAATGCTTCTCCTCTTTCAAAAAGCAATAAAGAAATTGTAGTGATTTGGACTAGGAGGAAAGTTTTATGGAGGATGAATGTCTTCAACAAACTTCTTTAAGTAAACACCCAAGTGGTAGTAAAACTCTCTCTTCTTTTTATTATAATAATGAAGCTTTGACTGATACTGAGGAAATGCATATTACAGCTAAATGTTTTGCCATAGATGATAATGATTTTAGTTTTAGCAAAGTTTAGAGTAAAAGAGGCAGGAAACCTAAGCATATTTCTCTTTAACCTCCTAGAAACAATCGTTTGCATACTTCTCATTAATGTGTTTTTTTTTTTATGTTTAATACTATTATTGGGAATGTGAGGGGCATTTGTTGTCCTTTATCTAGAATTTGTGTTAAGAACTTGTGTCATGTTCATAATATTTCTATACTTGTTTTGCTTGAGCCTCTTATTTCTTCTCCTAGGTTAATTTATACTTCTCATTTCTTGGGCATTAATCATGCTATTGCCAATGTTGCTAACAAGATTTGGGTTTTTTGGAAAGATTCAGAGTAAATTGATGTCATTGGTGACTTTACCCAAGTTTTGCACAGTAACATAGAGGCTCTTAACTTTAATTATTGTGCTTCTTTTGTTTAGCTGCTTCGTCTCTTTATTCTAGAAAAATGCTTTGGGAGCAACTTTTTGATTTTCATAATATTTGTAATTTTCCATCGCTTGTTGGTGGATATTTTAATACTATTTCTAATCCTACTAAAAGGACTAGAGGTTCCCCTCCTTATCATTTTATGGAGGATTTTAATAATATGATTACTTCTTGTAATCTTATTGATATTGGGTTTGTTGGTAATAATTTCACTTTGAATAGGGGTCATCTATGGAAAAGATTGGATCATGTGCCTTTTAATGACCCTTGGCTTAATTCTTTATTTTCCACTAATGTGCAACATTTGAGTAGAACTTTGTCGGATCATTCCCCCTTACTTATTAGTATTAAGTTTAGACAAGGTAATGTCTTTTCTCAATTTAGATTCCAAAATATGAGGTTAAAGCATGCTTTTTTTTTTTGGAAGTTGTTCAACTTAATTGGCAAGCTCCTCTCAATCCTGATAATTCTATTTTTGGCATGAAGATACTCTGGTTTAAGTTGAAAAGGCTGAAACAAGTTCTAAATTGATGGAACCATCAGGTGTTTAAAAATATTTTCTCTAATATTCTGCAAGCTGAGAATCTGGTTAATTCTCTTGAATTAGCTTGTAAGAATGATCCTACTGATACTAATCTGTCTCTCTTAAAGAAATCCAAAGAGGATCTTTTTAATTTACAAGCTGAGGAAGAATTTTATTAGAGGCAAAAATTTGTCGCTAAGCAATTGCTTGAAGGTGATAACAACACTAAGTATTTCCATGCTTTGGTTAAGACAAAAAGGGTTAAAAATAATATCAATAAAATCCAAAGGGAGGATGAATCTTTTACTGAAAATTCTGAGGAGATTGCTAATCATGCTATGAATCATTATCAAGCAAGATTTAATAAAGTTTTTACGCCGGATCAAATTATTGCGCACTCTTTCATTCCTTCCCTTATTTCTCTTGTGGAGAATATCTTTCTTTCTAGACCTCCTCCTTTTGAAGAGGTTAAAGAGACTCTGCTATATATGAATAATGAGTCTGTGGCTAGGCTTATGGGTTTACCACTCTGTTTTTTAAAAAATGCTGGCATATTATTTGTAATGATATTTTTAATGCTATGTTTGATTTTTTTTGCTGGTACTCCTATCCCTAAGTTTTTTACTTCTACTTCTATTTTGCTTATTCCTAAAAGCAATGTTATTATAAATGGGAATGATTTTGGACCGATCAGTCTCTGCACTTTCTTCAATAAGTTGATTTCTAAAATTATTGTGAACCGTCTGACTATTGTTTTACCTAAAATTATTTCTCCTAATCATATGGGGTTTGTGAAAGGTAAGGCCATTACTGATAACATTATATTGGCTCAAGAATTCAGTCAAGACTTGGATGTTAAGGTAAGAGGTGGTAATTTAATTTTGAAGCTGGATATTGCCAAGGCCTATGATAACATTAGTAGGAATTTCATCTACCTTAGGTAAGAATGTTTTGGTTTCAATTCTTTTTTTATCAAGCTTATTAAGAACTATATTGAAAATGTTTATTTTTTTATTCTTGTTAATGGTTCTAACAATGGTTTAAGGCAAGGTGATCCTATTTCCTGTGCTCTCTTTATTATTGCTGCTTAGTTTCTTTCTAGGGGTCTTACTATTTTATTCAACACCTATCCTGACCTTTAATTTAGAACTTTGAGAGGTGTTCGTCTATCTCATTCGTGTTTTGCGAATGATTTTATTGTGTTTTTTAATGGGGCTATTAATAAAGTTCGAAAGCTTGTGGATTTTTTTGAATATTTTGAGAAGGTTAGTGGATTACCCTTTAACAAAAACAAAAGTTATTTCATTGCCTCTAAAAAAATTTCTAATGATCAAATTTTATCTATTAATAATCTTACTAGCTTCTCCCATGCTCAATTGCCTATCACATATCTTGGAGTGACTCTTTTCTTTGGTAGAAGAAAATACCTTTTGTTTAATGATCTCATTGCTTCTATTCAAAATAGACTTTTATCATGGGAATCTAATTTCCTTAGTTTTAGTATTCTTATTAAAAGTGTTATTTGGGCTTTTCCATTTTTTAGCTTTCATTATCTTTTTCCTACTCAAACTGTTTGTGATAGACTTCATAAGATTATGAATAAATTTTTCTGGAGAGGCACTACTTCTAGTTCTAAAATTCACTGGGCCTCTTGGGAGAAATGTTGTGGTGTTTTGGCTGAATGTTGTCTTGGTTGTAAGAACTTTAATGACCTTTATAAGGCTTTTTCTTTTAAACTTTGGTATAACTTACGTGCTAATGCTAGTCTTTGGACTAATTTTATGGTTTCTAAGTATTGTACTGGTAAGCACCCTATTAATTATTTTCCTAAACAAGGTGATTCTATAATATGGAAAAGGCTTTGTAGGATTTAATGGGAGGTTGAGCCTTTCATCTCTTGGAGCCTTGGTGAAGGTAATATTTTCTTTTGGCAGGATCGTTGGCTGGGTAAAAAGTCTATTGACTATATGCTGAATTCTTCTTTTTCTTGAACGGTTAAGGTCAATAATATTTTTAATAATAATTCTTGGGGCTTTAATAAGCTTGCCAATGAGGTTCCTGATTGTATCCTCCATAGTAAACTTACCTATCAATATTGCTTCTAGAGATATTATGTTATGTGATCTTTCCAAAAATGGTGGTTTTCACTTAAAGAGTGCTTGGCATACCTTTATAGATAAAAGAAATATTGATAGCATTTTCCATAATCTCTAACATAAGAGCATTCCCTCTACTATTTTTTTCTTTGTTTGGAGAGTTCATCATAGATTTATTCCTACGGATGATAATCTTATCAAGAAAGGTTCTATCTTGGCCTCTAAATGCCAATGTTGTTTTCATAAGGAAAATATGCATCAAGTGTTTTTATTTGGGCCTGTTGCTGTTAAAACTTAGGTTTATTTTGATGATCTTTTTCAACTAAACTATTTTAACTCTCATTTGTCTCTTAAATCCATGCTTAAGTTATGGTTTATTAACTCTAAAGGTCACATTCGTAACCTCATTCCTTCCCTCATTCTTTGGTTTCTTTGGCTGGAAAGGAATCAATCTCTTTTAATAATGTGAAAGTGAGCCATCATAATGTTATTCAAAAACTGAAGGATAAGGTGTTAGCTCTGCTGGCTATTAAGGCGATTTCTATTAAGAACTTTAAAATTTATTACTCTATTGGTAATATTTTAGGTTTGAAGTTGGAGGATGTTCTTGCCTTTTCTAATATTATCTACTAGCATAAACCTCCCATTAATTTCTTTAAATTTAATGTGGATGACACTAGTATTGACTTATTTGGTGGTTGTGGTGGAGTGATTAGAGATAGTAATGGTTGCCTCATTATTTCGTCTGCAAATTCTATTCAAGGTAATTGTCATACTGCTATTTTTAGAGCCATGTTATATGGTATTAAATTGTGCATCTCTCTTAACTTAACTAATTTGCATATTGTGGTTAACTCTGATTTCGATTTCCACCTTTATTCAAGCTGAGGATGAGATGTATTGTTCCCTGAACCTCTTCTATATGGTCAGAGAAATTAAAAACCTGTTGAATTCCCTTAATTATACATTTCACCATATCAGCAAGGATGTGCCTCTTGGTTGGCTAAGTGGGGTTATAGCTTGAGTTGTTTTTCATATTTTATTTGGAACACTAGCCATGACCATCTTTTTGGCTTACTTAATCTTGATGCTTATGGTTGTCCTTATGTTAGATCTTAGCTATTTTGTTTCCTATTTGGTCTTTGGGTTTAGTCTTTTTTGTTGGTGTTTTGTTGGCCGGCCCTTCCGTGTCGTCTGGGCTTTTTTCTTCCTCTGGCTGGGTTGTTGTACTCTGTCTCTTGAATTCTTGGAACTTGCTTTATGTTGGCTGGTTTATCCAGGGTGTGGAGGCTCTCTTTCATCTGATTTTGTCCTGCTGTAACTGTTGTTATTATTTTAGTTGGAGGTTTGTTTTTTTGGTGCTGGGGAGTTCAATTTCTGGATTGTTTTTTTTTTCCCTGACTCTCTGGTTATGTTCTAGGAATCTATGTGCTGGTGGTTTCTTGTCTGGGAGTCTCGTTGATGTCCCATTATGTGCTTTAGGTAAATTTATTTATGTTTCTTCCAGATTATAGATCTCCCTTTTTTAGCTTCTCTTTATGTGTTTTGTATTATTCTTTTTGGCTCCTTCTATCAGAATTATTTATTGCAGCTATTTTCTAGGTGGTTAAGGACTTATTTCAATGTTACTTTTGTTGAGAGTATTTCCATTTGTTGCACTCCTTCCCTCAGGTTGCTGGCTTGGTATACTGGGGGTGTTTCTATTCATTTGGCTGGGGTTCTGGGTTGCTTTGCAATCGACTGTCTCTCTTATGGGAAGTTGGGGTGGATGGTTCTTCATGTTGGATGCTATAATGTCTTTTATTGTCCTTATGGTAACTCGGTAGATGGTTTGGCCATTGATCTCCATAGCTTGAAGTTGTGTTGCTTGAATTGTGGAGGTCTGTTATGGTGCTATTGTGATTTTGGGATGGATGTTTTATGTTCCTATTTTGGATTTCTATTATTTCTGCTTACCTCTTCTGCTTGGGTCACCAAGAGAACTGGATGATTTATTCCCCTGAGGGTTGGATCGAGTGGTATTTGGATATTCTTGATGAAGCTTCTTATTTTATTTTAATCCCTATCTCTAATAGTCTGTATCCATGCTCTAACTCTCAGTGGTGCTTTGATCATTCTATTTCAGTGGCTTTGATCATCATTTTTCCCTTCCTAATCTCAGCTTTTGCTTTTCTTACTGTTTTACCTATATATATTTTGTTGTTATACTCTTCATCTTTGCAGCAATTTTGTTTTGCAGGTGAATTGGCTTCAAGTTGTTTTTACCCCTTTTTGCAGAAAGCTCGAGCATCATTTCTTCTTCTATAGCTTTCTTTTTTGGATGCTTCCCTGTAGCATCTATAGAATGTTTCTAGGTTTATCTGTAATTTTGATTAGTGGAGGCTTTTTGCTCATAGGTATTTTCTTTATTTGCTCTTGTATCTCGTTGGAGCATAATGTGTGATTAGTCTCCCTTAAGGTCTTTGTAATCGATTTTCATTATTAATGCATAGGCCCCTCTACGGGTTTTAACCAAAAATAAAAAATAAAAAATAACATATTTTAGCATCCCACAAATTGAATTTTATTGATATATATGTCTACCATGATTATCAACACCACCTCTCTTGAGTTTGGGACTAAATGGTGGAGTTTTGAAATAATGATGTCTGGCATGAAGTAAAAAAAGAATGTAGAATAAAATTATAATGTATTCCAAACTCTCCTAATTTGTGATCTACTAAAACCTAGGCAGATTTATCAAATTTAAGAAAACATTACATATATGAATCGTATATGTTGCATATATGCTATATCACGACTATGTATCTGCTATGTATCGACTACGTATCTATTGCATATCAGTTGCATATCTTTTGCGTATACTACTCTAAAGCAATCTCTCAAAATTCTTGTTGAAGCACCACCAAACCCATATATTACCATCATTAGTTAAAATAAATTTAATATAAACTCTCTAAGTTGATATTTAATTAATATATATAATATGAAAATTATAAAATATATACTATATAATTTAATTTTTTGGCTTATGAACAAATTGATGGAAATTAAATAATGTCAAAATCAAGATAGGGGGAATCTTATTATCACCTAACTCATCCCAAAAAAAACTATAGAACGAGCATAATTAAAATAGAAATCTGCTAACTTATTACAATTTCTTTTTGTAAAATGAAACAAAACTAGATTAAAATCAAAGACGAAAGAGAAATCTTCAAGCTTTACATGTTTCTCCTTGACCGCCTCCTTATTGAAGTGAATATGAACAAAATTGATCACATTTTGGTTGTCTCCTTCTATGATGATACCCTTCGATTCAAGCATCCAATCCTTTAGGATTTTTTTTAATAGACAAAATAGATAAGAGCTCCACATGTTTTGAGTCTCAATTAATACAATTGACTCTAAAAGCACATAAAAATCTACCTTTATGGTCTCTGAAGACTCCTCCAACTCCAGCATTATAATTACTTTTTAATGAAGCATCAATGTTAAGCTTAATCCATTCGGGTGGAGGGGGACACCAAAAAGAAGAAGGTAGTTATGAAAGATGATTGGAATCCTAGTGATACGAACTTTGATTAAGACTATGAGAGGAAGCGGTCATGCTTAAGGCATTAACTGCAATAGCATACAAGCTATCATCATTACTTCCATGTACTATCTTGTTTATACTCTTCCAGCAGAAAAAGCTATAGTACAATACAAATTCCTAATGAATGGATTGAGTTCTTCAAATGATTTCAGTTCTGAATAACAATCCTTTGAGGAGCTGAAAACTGGTACCAAGAACCCCCATTTCCTGCAAAAATTAAAGATTTATGTTAATATTAAGCATTTCACAACCTTCTATACAAAAAAAAAAAAAAAATCATTTGATGGAATAGCATATTTTTAACAAACGCGACCAAAAAAAAGTTATATGGGGCATTAACTTGAGTTTCTTACGCCACTGCCAGTGAGGATCTTCTTCACCATCTCCACTTAATTTCTGAGTTATCAATGTAGAGATTGATTTTCCTTAACATTTGGAAAAGAGCTCCATTCGGTCAACAATTAATTCTAGGTTGATTTGAACTCTCTTCATAACGTCTACCAGCTGACGTCTAAAGAACCGTAGCAGTTGAGATTCATCCTATTCTCAATTCCGTATAAAGACATCTAGTTTTATATCTTCACTTAATTATGCAGAAAATTTAGTCCATTTTGCTAATGGTTTGTCAAGAATCCATGCATCATTTAAGATACTTATCTCAGACCCTGTGGAAACCTTCCATCTTACTATTGTGGATAGAGATTTGAATCAAGAAATGATAATTTTCCATGTTGAAGAACAGTTCTTCTTAGCTTCATTTTTCCACATTTGAATACCATATTTAGAAATAGAAATTCTATTCAAAGGAGAACCAGGATTAGAGTTGAGATTGCGTGCAAATTTGGCCCTCAAAGGACCTACTTTGCTAGCCATCAACTGAACACCTTCTCCACCCAACCTGATCGGATTACAAAGCTTATCGCAAGAAAAATAATGTAGGCCTTTGCTTCCATCTTTCTTGTTCCATAAAAATTCCCTACACATTCTATCCAAATTATTCAAGACTCCCATAGGGACTAAAGATGAGAAGATAAGAAGGTAGGAAGAGAAAGAAAAATTGACTTAACAAGTAGCATTCTTCCAGCTAGAGAAATGAAATGATTACCCCATACATTCAGTTTACCATCTGCTTTCTCCAAAAGAAATTGAAAATCTCAAACTTTCAACCTTCTTAATTCAATCTTGACACCAAGATACAACATATTTTTCAACACGTTAATACCCAAGATCCTTGAAATAGATCTCCTTCTTGATCTAATAAAAGATTTTGCAAAAGAAAAGAAGATTTTTGGAGTTTAACCTTCTGACTAGGCCAACTACTATATTCTTCCAATAATTTATAGAATTTCCTTTCTTTGCTATGATTAGCCTCTGAAAAGATAATGATATCATCAACATACAACAAATGAGAGGCTTTATCCGCATTTGGAGCAATTTTAATTCCTATGTTTGAACCTCTTTTAGCAAATGCATCGAAAAGTAATTGAGAACATAAAATAAACAAATAAGGCGACAAGGGACAACCTTATCTAAAACCATATCTAGCCTCAATCCATTTTGTATTATTTCCATTAATTGAAATAGAGAACTTTGGATCATAAACACATTGGAGAAGGAGATTAGAGAATTCCATGGGAAAGCCCAATACCTCTAAACCTTACTTGAGGGTAGACCAACTCATGCTATCATAGGCTTGCTCAATATAAATTTTGATTTCCATAAGACCTTTTAAAGAATTGGAAAATATGAACTTGTTAAACAGTTCTTGAGCAAGTAATACATGATCAGAAATTGAATGACCTTTCACAAAAGCTACTTGTTCTTCTGATATAATCCTAAGGTTTGAAGAAAATAAGCCTATTTAAAAACATCTTAGCCACGATCTTGTAAATAAACAAGCAAAGGCTAATAAGCCTAAAGCTGGAAGGAAAAGCTAGATTTTTAATATTTGGAATGAGGACCACTAATGTTTCTTTCCAATTGGGACACATAAATCCCTTCTTAAAAAAGATATTAATAGCCTTCCACATGTCTTCTTTATTAATAGAACAGTAAGCTTTAATGAAAGAGTATGAGATACATGTTGAAACTTATTTATTATGAAATAGGTTGTTAGACCTAAGCTTATGTCCTAGAAGGCTAACCTAGAGGGGGGGGGGGGTGAATTAGTAATTTAAAAATTCTCCTCTTAAAACAATTTAAATTTAGTAAATTTTTAGAAATTAATTTTCAACCACAGATATGCACAAATATAAAATAAAAAGCTGTGGTAAATAAAAAGTCATAAGATTTATAGTGGTTTGGTCAAACACGACCTACATCCACTCCATGAAGTCTCCCACTTCAGGTATTGCACTATTACCACTAGTGTCTCTCCTTTTGCCCCCACATCAAGGCAAAGAAGCCTTCACAAAAACTCTCTTCCACCACTGACCAGTGCGGTATAGAACCGTCGTCCTTTTACACCCTCCAAGTGTAGGCAGAGAACCTTCCGCTGTTCACACTCTCCAAGTATAGGCAGAGAACCTTCAGCGGTTCACACTCTCCAAGTGTAGGCAGAGAACCTTTGGCTATTCACACTCCTTGAGTGTCGGCAGAGAACCAGATCTTCTTAAAATATCTTCTCACAAGAAATCTATAAGGATAAGAGAAAAGAGTGAAGTAATCACAAATTACAAACAGAGATTCTTACCTTTGAGTAACCAAGTGAACCCTTCATGCTTCAGTAGTAAGAACTCTCCTTCAAACACTCTCTCTACTCTCTCGTTCAATCTCCCTTTAGTATTCATGAAGACCGAATGACAAAAAGATTGCATGACAGTCTTAAGTGGACCTTTTATAAGAAAGACACGAAAAACCGTCCAAAAACTGCATATTTCAATTTCTGACCGATTAAGATCATCCCGTACTATCTCATTTTACATGTACAAACAATGTAAAAATTGTTGTGTATGAACTTAATGTGAATTGGGATGAACTGCCTTTATACACTATCATTGTCCCGTATGAACATGGTTTGTCCATTATGATTTTTTTTTCACAAAGTTAGTTGGTACGAAAAAGTAGGACAAATATTAAGTTTCCATAATAGAGAAGATCGTCCTGGGACGAACCATAATGATCGTTTGGATGAATAGTTCATTTTGACGAATCTAGAGCCCATCATCCTAGGATGAATGATAATTATCGTCCGGTCAAACGCATCTAGAGAGCACCATTCTGGGATGTAAGATAAATATTGTTCAAACGAACGCTTCCTAGCCCATCATCCTGGGATGAACAAAAAACATCGTTTGGAAGAATAAATTATTTTGGCGAATACAGAGCCCCTCGTCCTAGGACGAACCATAAATTTTATCTGGACGAACTCATCAAGATAGCATCATCCAGGGACATATGATAAACATCATTAAAACAAACGCATTTAGTTCCATCATCCTGGGATGAATGAAAAACATCATATAGATGAATAGTACTTAGAAAAAAAATTTGACCATCTCTTTTCGTTCTTTCACTCATTCGAAAGTTTTAACTGACCAGATCATCTCGTACGAACATGGTTCGTACTATACGATCAGTTTTAAAGATAATGAATTTTAACTGTTCGCTGGTGTGTGTGTGTTAAGTTACTTAATTACAATCACACTCTCTCAGACTCAAATAAAGAGAAAAAATATAGACTCTAATATTATAAAAACTTTCTAAGCAGGTCTTGATTTGAAGTCTCAACAATCTGGAGTATGATTTTCCTGAAACGTTAGTACACAAAAGAGCAAAAACCAATTCTTCGAAAATGTGTTAGGAGAAAATAATAATCAAAACAATAATATTTGAAATCATCAAAACATACATGTTGCAAGAATGTAAAACATGCAAAGTTAAGTAGCAACTCTCTCAACAATATAGTCATTACGTGGGGAGATGTTAGCATCCAAATTAACCACCAATCTTTCCAAGTCCTCTCTAGTGAAATTAACCAACAAGAATCCTCTATCTACGTCATTTAGCACATGACTAGGGGACTCTCATCCTTCAAGCTTGTACTTTCTTTCTTTCAGTTTGCCTTTAAAGAAATCAAAGAAAATGCCTTCAATCACTTTAGGATCTTCAACTCACTCTCCTTGATTGTTTTTGACCAGATTTATCCAATTGACATTTCATCTACCTGTAGCATAAGCATGAAAGAACTTAGATTTGGAGTCACCATCCGCAATCCATTTTACCTTTGCCCTTTGTCTCCACCATGTGTTAAGACGACCAAGAGTATTGTTCATCTCATAAACTTTAGATTTAAGCAAATGTAGCTTATCTTCTGATAACCCTCCAAACTCAGCTTCTTCCATCTGTAGATCAAAAATTTCCATCTTCATTCCCTCTTTCAAGGAAAAAATATTTTGATGCTTCGATCTACTCTGAAAAAAAAGAGCCCTCAATTCTCTTTTAAACTTCAAATTAAGGACGTTAGCTTCATCACCATGAGCTATTTTTACATAGGAATTAGAAACGATAGTTACTGAAGCGGGGAATGAAGACTAGACTTCTTCATATCTTAAGATATTGCTTTTTCTAATACTATTAAGAAGAATATTGATTAAGATTGGACAATGGTCCAAAGCTATTCTAGCAAGATAATGTACAATTAAGAGATTTTAAGTATCTCCAAACCAGCTGTGTTTAAAAGGTAACGATCCAACCTTTCCATATTCGTGCCACACCTTTCTTATTATTGCACCAAGTATATTTCGGACCAATAGTTTCCAAATCTTGAAAGTCACATAAGTTCATAAACATACTCATGTCTTGAGCACCTTGTGATTGAGAGAACTTCTTCACCCCTCTCTTCTCATCTTTGGATAAAATGCAATTGAAATCTCCTCCCATAATAGATGGAAGATTATATTTTGAAAGCACATCAAGTTTACTCCATAAGCTTCTTCTTCCATGAGGATCTCTGCTAGCATAAGCTGAAGAGATTAACCACACTCCTTTATTGAAAATTTGAAGTTCCCCTATAACAACTTGGGACAAAGCTTCAAGAACCAAAAAGGAAGCCAAATCCTTCCTCCAGTACACCAAAATTCCTCCATATAAGCCATTTGAGGGAAAAAGAAAAAAGTCCCAATTGCTATCAATCAATATATTACATTCAAATCTATCCATAGTAGAGAACTTGGTTTCTACAATCCCGACAAAAAATACATCAAATTCTTTCACAAACTCCTTCAGATAATGGGAGGCTTCACTTTTTCTAGCCCCCCTACAATTCCAAAAGGTGATAGAAGACATTAAGGATAAGAATTGGGATTACTCCCTTTCCTACCTCTAGACGACATATCATCTTTCCTATTATGCTGAAGAAATATTATTTTTTCCTAAAGACTTAAGCTCTTTCAGAAGCTTGACTTTCTCCCCGCCATTGGAAGCACCCATTTTAATAATTACTGAATAAGAAGGTTTAATGCTATCTTCAATAACCTCCCCTTCTTCTATCTCTTCAACCCAAACCAAAGAACAAGATGGTTCTACATTTATAGGGACTTCTTCATCACAACAATTTTCAAGAATATTAAACATATTATTGACCTTGATAGAATCAGAGTTAGCAATCACCATCAGGTCAATCAACCCACACTCCCAAAGGAAATTAAATATCAATTTCCATTCGAACACATACTCAAGAAAACTCCTTCCCCCATTGAAACATATTTTTGTCAATCAACATTGGGGTCCCTAACATGGATGCAATTCTAGCAACATTTACTTCATCCCAACATATCAGCGGAAGGTGGGGCATTCTTACCCAAATTGGGGATGTTAGTTCTTTGAAAGAATTTAATGAGAAGTGAGAAGACCACCTATCTATGCCCACCACATGACCCTTCACGTACCAAGGACCACCAGCTAGAACATTATCCACTATTTCTATAGATGAGAACGAGGACAACACCCTACCTAACCTAAGGGAAATTAGGTGGAATTTACAAAATTGTAGCCACTACCTTCGAAGTTCTTCAGCTATCAGATAAATCGAAATGTCACTTCCAAACACTTTCACCACAACATAATTTTGAAGATCTATTGAATTTTCCATCATCACAGGCTCAAAAAGCTTAATGGAAACTCCATATTTAGAAAGAATAAATTTATCTTTTGAAAATTTGATCTTAATATTAAGCTTTTTCATCCAAGGATTATCTATTGCCTTCTAACCATCCAAAATTCCATTTGTAGACTTCTCTTGAACATTATCACGAACATATGAAGGCTTAAATAGAGCCACATTATTCTCAGTTGATTCCGATCTGCATTCCAAAATCTATTCACAAATAGTTTCAAACCAACAAAATATGATTCCTCTTGATCATTCGTAATCACAGAATCAAAAGGGGGAAGAGGAGAATCAACATCTACTCCCTTTCCAATTAAAATAATAGAGGATTTCTTCAAAACCAATTATGTGATAGGTTTTCTTATAACCAAAGGAACTTATTTTCCATGAATGCTTTGATCGTCTGATCCCAAAGGGGATATGGAAGAAACCTTGAGACAAACGGGTGGATTCCGACGAACGACAGAGTCCTCCGACAAAGCCTCCTTCATCAACAAAAATTCTGCCAAACTGACGAAGATACAAAATTTTGAAAGAAAAAGGATTTTCTCTCACTAGCAAATGATATTTTTTTTACTAGCAAATGGGATCTTCTACGTATCTACTGCGTATTTATTATGTATTTGTTGTTCTAAAACAATCTTCCAAAATTCTTGTTACATCACTTCAAGCCCATATATGTCAATTATTAATTATAAATGAGTTCCAAATTAAATTATAATTTGATATTTAATTTAACCTATATTATATGAAATATATATATATTAAAATAAATTCTAAGTTGGTATTTAATTAGCATATATATTATGAAGATTATAAAATATATTTTATATATTTTGTTTTTATTATTTATGAATAAATTGCTAAAAATCAATAATTTAAAATTATAAGTAATATGATAATAATTGAAAAAGTACTCACTAACTGAATCAAATCAATCAAATGAGAGAAAAAAATTAATTTTTTTTTATCCATATAACACATAACACATATTTTAGCATCCTAAAATTAAAATTTTATTTAAACTATATCTTTACCATGTTATAAACTATAGCTCTTATGACTTTGGGATTAAATGGTGAGTTTTGAAAATATTGATGTTCAGCACGAAGTATAAAAATGTAGAGCAAAATTTTAATAAATTTCAAACTCTTCTCATTTTTTATATATTAAAAACTAGGATGATTTATCTAAGTTCTGAATATATTGCATATATGTTGCATATTTATTGTATATTTGCTATGTATCAACTATGTATCTACTACATATATGCTACGTATCTTTTGCTTTTCTACTGCATATCTATTATATATTTGCTTTTCTGAAGAAACCACACACAATTTTTGGTACCATGATGAAATCCAAGAAGTGCTTGCTCAAGAAGAGAGCATCATTGGAGAAGAAGACAGGAAAGAAATAGATAAGAATTAAAATCTATATGCAAATGAGGTTGAGCGGTAGCAATGCAGTGAAGTGTTCGTTGGCTGGGATGACCCGTCCGATTGTGCCATCTATTGGAGATTTCTGTAATAGTGTGAAGAGCACGATTCTGTATGGTTGTTGGGGTCCTAATCGGATACAACCCCTTACTGCATGGTCCTTGAAGGATTGTTGGGTGCGTCCTCGGATCCTTGAACACAAATCCAGAAGGGTTAAAGATAATCGCAATATTATTGTCATTTGTTAGTTGTGAGATAGACAGTAAGTTATAATGTATTGAAGGAGAGTGAAATATTTGAGATAGATTAAGCTTACGAGAGGGAGTCGGTAGCAATCCTTTGCCAGAATTTGCTATGCTTACCGAACTCCCATCGCCGATCGTGATATCCTCATTGTCGGTATAGGGAATCGATATGGAAAGGTTGTTGAGCGATTTTGTGAGATGCGATGAAGCACCCGAATCAAGATACCACTCAGTATAATCCGCTGATTGATCTGCCAGTAGGGCTTTTTTCGACTGTTGCTGTTTGGGAATGAACTGGGCGTTCTTTCTATGCCAACAATCGGTTGTTGTCTGTCCTTTCTTGAGACATATTTGGCATGTTAGAACCTGTGTTGTAGGTTCTTTAGTGACATTTTCATTGCTGTATGAACGACCTCTTGTTCTTCGACCCCTGCCGTGGGTTGAGAACAGTGTTGTACTAGCCGTGTCGTTTACAGCAAGATCGGCAGCCATATGAATTTCTTCTGCAATTAGGAAGGAGTATAGCTGATCAAGATTGAGTGGTTGAGTCATCGTCCTGATCGAGGTCTTGAAGGATTGATAGTGCGGAGGTAGCCCACAAAGAATATAGATAATGATATCTTCTTCTTCAATGTGACCACCAGCGGCCGCTATTTGATCGACCAGCTCCTTCACCTCATTGAGGTATTAAACCATGGTGAGGTTTTTGAGAGAAATATTGTGGAGAGCATTCTTTAATTGAATAACTCTGGTTCTGTTCATGGACTGGAATCTCATTTGAAGAGTTGTCCAGATTGCCGACATTGTATCAAGATTAAGAACGTACGGTAAAATTGAAGCCAAAATTATAGAACATAATGCAGCTGCCAGGTTTTGATCATTTAGAACCCATTGGGCATATGAAGGATCAAGAACCTTGGACCCATCGGTCTGATGAAGAAACTTGCTCGGTATCGGAGATGACAGGTCGAGTAGTGAGTCCAGTCCGTTTGCCCTACATATTTTGAGAATCTGCGAGCTCCACAGCGGGTAGTTGTCCGGAGACAGCTGATTCTGCACTGTGTTCTTGAGATTTGAGAGAACAAATTTGAGGGATGAAGAGATAACTGGAGTCGTTGAGGAAGATGCGTCCGATTGTTCTCCCAGCGTAGAGGTGCTTTGCGATGCCATGAATCCCAGAGATCTTTAAGATCTATCTGATACCATGAATAGATATGCAGTAGAAAAGGAAGATTTCTTTGTGCATTTGGTATTAAACATAAGCATTGGGATTCAGCCCAAATGGAAATGAAATCCATCTTATCAATAAAGGATTTTATGCTTCAAGAGAGATATAATTTCAAAGGAATCATAATAGAAGGTGACAATAAAAATATTATAGATTTTTTCAATAAATTCTATAATAACCAAGCAGGATTTGAAGAAGATCTCGGCAACTTGGACTTCTCATTTATTTCTAAATTCAATCAAGTTTTCTTCAACTTTGTCAATATAAATAACAATAAATTAGCTGATTTGTGTGCTAATTATGCTTGCTCCTTAGACTTCTTTTGGGATAGTCTCAATTGTAATAATGTTCCTCCAAGATTCTCCTTGTTACTCAAGGAGGACTGTGATTGTGGAACAATCACTTAGTTTCTTTTGTAATTTCTTTTTAATAATATTTTACTATATGCATTCCCTAAAAAAAAGAAGAAACCACACACAATTCTTATTACAGAACCATTAAGCATATATATAACAATCATTAGTTACAACTAAATTCTAAAATAAAATCTAAGTTGATATTTAACTAACATATATAATATAAAAATATCAAATATTAATTATATAATTATATTTTTTGGTTTATGAATAAATTGTTAAAACATATTATTACTAATATGTTAATAATTGAATAAATACTCTACCAACTAAATCAAATGAAATAAAATTATTTCTTTTTTATTGATTTATCCAAATAACATAGGCTTATTTTTGTATGTTCTGATACATTGTGTATTTGCTACGTATATATTGTGTATTTGTTTTGTACTTATCTGCTAAATATATGCTGTGTATCTGCTTATATCAGCTGCATATCAGCTCTGTATATACTACGTATATGCTGTTATGAAGCAATCTCCCATAATTCTTGTTGCAGCACCATCAAGCCCATATATCATAATAAATAGTTATAAATAAATTCTAAAATAAACTCTAAGTTAATATTTAATTAACATATATGTATGAAAATTATAAAATATATAATACATAATTTGATTTTTTGTTTTATGAACAAATTACTGAAAACTAAATAATGTCAACATTATAGCTAATATGATAATAATTGAATAAATACTCTACTTGTTGAATCAAGTCAATCAAATGAGATAAAATTAATTAATTTTAATTGATTAATCCAAATAAGACATATCACATATTTTAGCATCCCACTATTAGAATCATACTAAACCTTATCTCTATCATGATTATCAACTATAACTCTCATGAGTTCAGAACTAAATGACAGAGTTTTGACAATTTTGATGTTTGGCATGAAGTGAAAAGAATGTAGAGTAAAATTATAATGATTTCCAAACCCTCCTCATTTGTGATGAACTAAAAACATGGCTGATTTATTTAAGTTCTGAATAAATTGTGAATCTTCAATAGATCTGCTATGTATTGGTTGTGTATCAGTTGCATATTTGATGCATATCTATTATGTATTTGTTGTTATGAAGAAATCTCCCATAATTCTTTTTGCAGCACCATCAAGCCTATATATGATGATAATTAGTTAGAAATAAATTATAAAATACACCCCAAATTGATAACTATTAACATATATAATATGAAATTTATAAAATATATTTTATATAATTTAATTTTTTTAGTTTATGAATAATTTTCTAAAAATCAACTAATGTAAAAATTATAGCTAATATGATAATAATTGAACAAATACTCATTTGATTATATCAAATCAATCTAAAGAGAAAAACATAATTATTTTTTTATAGATTTATCGAATTAACACATATCACAAATTTTAAAATACCATCATTGGATTGCATTAAGCTATATCTCTACAATGATTATAAATTATAGCTCTCTTGACTTTGGGATTAAATTACAGTGTTTTGAAAATATTTATTTTTGGCATGAAGTAAAAAGAATGGAGAATAAAATTTTCATGAATTCTAAACTCTCCTAATTTGTGATCTACTAAAAACTAAGCATATTTATCAAGGTTTTGAATACATTGCGTATCTATTGTGTGTATTCTGCATTTATCTATTGCATATCTACTATGTATTGGCTGCATTTTGACTGCATATATGCTGCATTTATTTGGCGTAAATGTTGTGTATTAGTTGTGTATCTTCTACTTATATGCTACATATTTATTGTTCAGAAGTAATCTCCCATAATTCTTATTGCAACACCATCAAGCCTGTATAGTACAATCATTAGTTACAAATAAATTCTAAAATAAATTGCAAGTTGATATTTAATTAACATATACAATATGAAATTATAAAATATGTATTATATAATTTGAATTTTTTTATGAACAAATTGTTCAAAATCAAATTAAGTAAAAATTTTAGCTAATATGACAATAATTAAAGAAATACTCTACCGACTGAATCAACTTAATCAAATGAGATAAAATAAATTCAAAATTATTGATTTATCCAAATAACACACATCACATATTTTAGCATCCCACCATTGGAATTGTATTGAATGATATCTCTACCATAATTATCAACTATAGCTTTCCTAACTTTTTGACTAAATGATGGAGCTTTGAAAATATTGATGTTGGCTTGAAGTAAAAAAGAACGTAGAGTAAAATTTTAATGAATTCAAAACTTTTCTCATTTGTGATGTACTAAAAACTTGGCTAATTTACCTAAGTTCTAAATATATTGCATATTTGATGTATATTTGATGTTCTATAGTATTCTCCAACAATTCTTGTTCTATGACTATCAAGCCCAAATATAATAATCATTAGTTATAAATTAATTCTAAAATAAACTCCAAGTTGATATTTAATTAACATTTACAATATGAAATTATAAAATATATATTATATAATTTGAACTTTTTGGTTTATGATCAAATTGCTGAAAATCTAATAACGTCAAAATTATAACAAATATGATAATAATTGAATAAATATTCCACCGTCTGAATCAAGTCAATTAAATGAGAAAAAAATCATTTTTATTGATTTATCCAAATAGCACATTTCACATATTTTAGCATCCCACCAATAAAATTGTATTGAACCATATCTCTACCATGATTATCAACTATATCTCTCATGACTTTGGGGCTAAATGATGGAGTTTTGAAAATATTAATATTTTCTATGAAGTAAAAAAGAACGTGTAGTTAAATTTTATTGAATTACAAACTCTCCTGATTTGTGATATGTTAAAAACTAGGTTGATTTATCTAAGTTCTAAATATATTGCATATTTGCTAGATATCTATTGCAAACTGCTACATATCTACTGCATATTTTTTGTGCATAGCTACTTATCTATTACGTATTGCTTCATATATGTTGCATTTGTATTGCATATTGACTAAGTATATGTTATGTATCAGTTGCATATATGATACATATATGCTTACTGTGTATATTCTGTGTATAAATCACATATTTACTACTTATTCACTACATATTATACATGTGCTATTTAAAAAAAAAGTTAATCAAAGAATAAGTAAAAAACTTATGTACAAAAAAAGTTCATTTAATCGATGAAGAAAACCATGCATATACAATTTCAGTCCTATATTTTAGCATTTCTTCTTGCAAATCTTTAGTTTCAATCAAGTTGATGTTGCCTTCAAGAACAATTTTTTCCATGTATTTGTAAAAACACATTCCACAATTGATAATATTTTTCTAAGTTGGCCCACCATGCACATGTTGGACCTTCCATCATCTTATATCACTATCAAAAGCTCCCTTCGTGTCAAGATATAGGTTTTTAATCTAAACAATATAACAAATAAATATAAGTTGACTGGTCACATGTGAAAAAATATAATTTAACACTTGCTCTCTCACTTATGATATTTTGAAGGATTTATTTTTTTTTTTTTTTTTTTTTTTGTGTGGGGGGGGGGGGTGTAGGGTAAAGAATTTTAAAATTTTAATTTTTCTCCCTTCAACATCCCGACCAGAAGAGTCCAGAGCCCACTAGGGATGACTGGTTGAAGTAGAAGATCACACGACTTAACAATAATATTAGTGATATGTTTGACATACAAATAGTGGTGGAGCCAGAAATTTTGTTCGAGGGGGGGGGGGGGGGGGGGCTAAATTAAAGGGAGGTGGCTAAATTAAAATTATTATGTTTTCCATCTCGATTGGAAGGTTAGAATATATTAAAATAGTTCAATTTTCCATGTTATTACCAGAATAAGAGTAGCATTAAGATCAAAATTTAGAATGCAAATAATATGGCCCTTAGAGCATAGAAGACATAATCATCTTCCACAGACATTCTTCATTTAAGGGCGAGAGAGCAGTAATAGGGAAAACGAAAGCCGTGCTCAATGTCATGACTTGTGACCCGCAAGAGAGGAGTAAAGGGGAAAATGAATCATCAATGCTTTTCATGTGTCAAGAAAAAAAGTTGGTGTCAACTCTAGTTCTCTTGATTAATAAATAACATTAAAAAGAAGAAATACAAAAATTAGAGAAGGTTTTCTCATTTGCAAGCATGTTGCTCTATTAAACCACAAACAATGAGCTTTAAGCCCCTTTAGGCTTTAAATTTTATCTTTAGCCAATTCCTTTAGAGGAGATCTCTCAAACTAAGTCATGAATGCACGACCGCAGCATTTATGTTGCATAAAAAAGAGTGAGAAAAATTAAAACGTATCATTCATTGTAATTAATAAGATAAGTAGCAGTTAAAAATAATTAAATAAATGGGTGGTAATTTAATATTTAATAATTATTATTAGATAATGAATAGTTTGTTAATGATAAAAGTTTTAATAAAATCATATTTAAATAATTAAATATTTTACATAATAATTAATTAAATATCCCACCAACTCTATTGTTAAAATATATTTTTATCATTCCATCCACAATGGAAAGTCATTCCTCTCTCTCTTTTAATATTTTACCCCGTTAATCTTTCTCTCTCTACAACTGAAGCATTGCATGGTCCGGATAGAAGGTGGGTTGAAGACTTGAAATGGAAAAAGCATATAATAACTTAAATGAAAGCTAATAGGGGTTAATTAGTTGAGTTGACTTTGCAACAAGTTGATAAGGACATGGAAAACCAACAACTAAAAATATAACTAATACGTGTACACTAACCCAATGCATTGGCTTGACATATAAAAAGTTATGTTACTAGTCAGGGATAAGTTTATTCTTCTCATTTAACAATAGTTCAAAAGAATCTGTATGATTGTTATCAATGTATCTATCTATTATAATTTCATCAATGTTGGCTCTAGTTATTGAGATGTTCCAACAAGGGAATAAACACATAGATTATACGAAGCAAATATACATACAATATGCATCAAATACACATTAAATGTCCAAAAAATACATATTGATAGCCTAGTGTTATATAATTAACTTTTTTTTATTGAACTTTTTAAAACATTCATCAAAAATAATTTTTTCTATTTACTCAACATCTCCTCGCCCATGTATTCAATTATTGAACAAAAAAGTTTAGGCATTATTTGAATGTCGTCGAACATTAATTTTTTTAGCTATGGTAGGGGTCCCTATTCTCTGCTTCTTCTGATCCCTCCTTCAAAATTTTACCAATTTCTCTTCATGCTCATATGGAACTTGATGGTCAATATAAAGTATTACTTTCTCTTGGTTGATGATAGGAGGAAGAATTAGTTCATCTAGGGCATCCTGCTTGATTGGAACTAGAGAAAATGTCCCTTATGCTGTGATGGGTTTCTAGTATGTTGAGGAGGACAGTGCAGGAGTTTGCTTCGAATTAAATTTGCATTGAGCAGTATGGTGGATTAGGTAATATTCAGTTGATTTTACTCTTACTACAAGATTATCAAAACTTATTATTAGCCTACCTTCATGTTCAAGGATATGAAAGTTTGTTAGGGATGTTAAGCCCTTATGAACTAGTTCCAAGCTTAACCAAGAGGGGGGGGGGGATTTGGTATTTTAAAAAAATTTTAGATCGAAACACAATATTAAAACAAAAACCAAGATTCACCACAGAATTTAAAGTGTGGAAATTAAATGCAGAAGCAGTAATAAAGAACACAGAAATTTATAGTGGTTCGGTTAACACGATCTACGTCCACTCCCCGGAGGCGCCCTCCGAGTACTGCACTAAACTCAGTGTCTCTCCTTTTTCCCCTACAATAAGGTGGAGAAGCCTTTACAAACCTCCTTTCCACCAACCCAGGTGAGGCAAAGAACCCAACTCCTTTTGCTTCCTCCAGAAGAAGACAGAGAACCCAATTCCTTTTGCTTTCCCCTGAAGCAGGCAGAGAACCTTGATCAGATGCTGAAGTTTACCTCTCTAGAACCCCCAAGGAACTAAGGACAATGACTGGAGAAGAGGATGATGGATCCTTACTTGGATCAACCATTGTGAGCCCCCTCACAAACTCCCTCTCATAAGATCCTCTCTCTCTCTCTCCCTTACTCTCCCTCTCCTCTTCACTCTATACAGTCAATATAGTAGAAAAAGATGTTCTAAATGGTAGAACAAGTGCTCTTATATAGAAGAGATTTGGAATAGCTCATTAATTTCAACTTATTGACTTTATCATCTAGTAATATCGACTGATCATCCTGTACAATCAGTACAAAATCAGCTCAATTCAATTAGGAAGATTCAGGAATGTCTGAACGATTAGAAAGAAATTATTCATATCGTCCAAGATGATAATATATCATCCTATACGATTAGTTCAAATAATTGAATATCATATAGTGCATCGCCCTGGATGGATAACTGGACAATGAAAAAATAGATTGATCGCCCGGACCGATCTCACAATCATCTTGAATGATTAGTTCAAATTTGAGGAAAATCATCCAGAGCCTCGCCCAAAATGCCAGCTGGCCGATGTTGATCGTCCAGGAACAAGTAAGGTTTTTTGAACTGATCATCCCTGTCGATCCTATAATCGTCAAGGTCAAATTAATCAAGCAATCTAAACTTAATTACTACCCTTAATTACCTGATTAATTTAGGTCTAATTATGTTATATCATCCAAGATGATGTCCTGGATAATGTCAAAAAATAAATAATACCTAAAAAGATCTGATGGCTAATTCTTTCTGATTTGAGCCTACCGTCCAGGATGATGTGCTTGATGACGGCTGCTTTAACCAAGATGCCCTAATTAGGGATTCCATTTTTAGCGGATCGTCTAGGATGATTTGGAATCATCCTGAATGTTGTGAGTAAAAATAGAGAACTCTAAATCAGACAAAAAAAACTCCCCCAAGTATATTTGTGCAAGGTTACTTAGCATCAGGAACCACACCATTTACAATAGACTCAAAAAAGGGAAAAGATTTACAAACTAACTCATACCTAGTCTTCCCAATCTTGAGTTGGTTCAGATTGCAGTTTGATCTTGTGGACATAAAATGTTAGAAGGCAAGACAGTCTTAGATAAATAGAAGTGTTTTCTATCATCAAAATCATATTCCTTGAAAAATAGATTCGCAATAATCTCTCCCTTTTTAAAGATGGCAAATTGTTAAACAATCTCTCCCCCTTTTTAAAGATGGCAAATTATTAAACAATCAAACCTTAATATAAACAACCTCAAACACTACTCCCCCTTTTGACATAATAAAAAAAAGGAGGAAAAAATTAGAAACGGAAAGGAATGAAGGCAAAGTGTTTTTTTTAAATCAAAGCATGAATATGACATAGTCTCCATGTGATTGATTTTAAATATTTGTAAGAATAATGAGTTAACAACGTCAAAATCCAAAAAAGAGATAAAATATCCGATCATGTTAACTCTTAGCTCAGACTTCTCTTAGGGCAAAATCGTCTTTTGAAATCTAAAGGCCTAACTCAAAAAAAAAACTAATTAGATAAGGAAAAGAGATCTATTCAAGACTTGGTTTTAGATAAATATCTTATAGAATAATGTATCAAAGTAATTTCTCACAATCACAAAATTCCAAATCAAGCCTTTGTAAATTTGAAGTAATTCATGAATTCTTTTAAGATTTAAAAGTTTGAAAAGAGAGGAGAACTTGCTTTTGGTGGGCTCATTTTATGCCTAATGTCAATTTGAATGACACACTTTGTGCATCTTTTTATTTTTGATACACTTTGTGTATGTTTTTTAATTTGGCGTCATTGCGCATCTTTGTTTTGCCATCATTGGCCACTTTTTTTCTATTATTTTTGCAAGCTAGATTCCTTTTCAAGACTCTTAAATATTCTTAGTTGTGAGTATATCTTTTTGATATTAGAGAAGAAAAAACTCACTATCTAATATAAGGAAGAACAAAACCACAAAATAGAATAAAAAATCATATGATAAATGTAATGACATGATAACGAGAAGTCTTGAAGTAATATAAAGACTTTGATCATTATAAATATAAACTAGATTACTGTAGCAAAGTAAAAAAGATCTCAATCACAAAGTCTAGTTAGTTAATTTGGAGATAGACTTTTGTTAAGAAAAGAAAAATACACCACTAAAATAGGTTATAGAAAGAGACACAATCAACGGTATTTTTCTCCCTTTAACAGATTAGGAGATGTAAAAACTTTGACTACAAATTAAAAAAAAAAAAACAAAAACATGGTTTAAAAAAATCATTTTAGTAGTGAACAAAAAAAAACTAAAAAATAGAAACAAATATTAGTATGCAAAGAGAAAAAAACAAAAAAATAATAAAATAGAAGATTCAAAAATCAGTAAACAACAAGTTCATGCATTTATGTCAATCACACCCAATCTAGTTCTTAAGGTGTTAAAAGTGTCAAAAGCTAGTGGTTTAGTAAAGATGTCAGCCAACTGATTCTCGGTAGTCACATGGTGTAACTCAATTTCTTATACTATCACATGGTCTCTAATAAAGTGACGCCTTATGTCAATGTGTTTGGTTCTTGAATGTTGAATATAATTTTTAGAGATGCAGATGGCACTAATGTTGTCACAAATAATTGAAATTGTGTCTATAGATAATTCTAAATCCAAAATTTTATGCTTCAATCAAAGGACTTGTGCCACATAACTTCCCAAGGCAATATACTCAGCTTCAGTAGTGGAAAGTGTAATAGAGTTTTGTTTTCTACTAAACCAGGAGACTAAAGATTGTCCTATGAATTGACAAGTTCCAAAAGTTCTCTTTATATCCACCCTACATCTTGTAAAATCAGAATTAAAATATCTAATAATCTCAAAAGAAGTGCTATGACTAGGATATCAAATTCCTAAGTTTTGGGCCCCGAAAAGATATCTGAGAATTCTCTTAACTGTAGCTAGGTGGGATTCTCTTGGACCAACTTGAAATCTAGCACAGAGATAAACACTAAACATTATATCTTGTTGAGTAGTAGTCAGGTAGTATAATGATCCAATCATCCCTCTATACTTCTATTGATCTATAGATTTTTATCAGAAGATCCAAAAAGTATATCATCAACATAGATCTGAACAATGAGTAACTCATCTCCTATTTTCCTCAAAAAAAGGATAGTGTCTACACTTCCCTTAACAAAATCCCTCTTCAATAAAAATGTGCTAAGACTCTCATACCAAGCCCTTAGTGCTTGTTTTAATCCTTATAAGGCCTTTTTTAATTTGAAAACATGATTTGGAAATTGAGAACTTTCAAAACCTAAGGGCTGCTCTACAAACACATTCTCTTTTATTACCCCATTTAAAAAGGCACTCTTCACATCTATTTGGTAAAGCTTAAATCCCTTATAACAGGCAAAGGCAAGTAGCACTCTAATGGATTCTAATCTAGCTACAGAGGCAAAGGTCTCCTCAAAATCAATCCCTTCTATTTTGTTGTACCCCTTAGCTACCAATCTTGCCTTATTGCTAACCACCACACCTAAATCATTCATCTTATTCTTAAAGACCCATTTGGTTCCAACTACACTTTGTCCCTTTGGTCTTTCTACAAGCTCCCAAACATCATTTCTAACAAATTGGTTAAATATCTCTTGCATAACTAAGATCCAAAACTCATCAGATAAGCTTGATTAATATTGGTGGGTTCAGTCATTAAGATAAAGGCAGAGTGGTTCACTTCATTCATATGTCTATGCCTAGTCCTAACACCTTCAGAGGGGTCTCCAAAGATTAATTCTTTAGGATGATTTAAAGAATATCTCTATTCTCTAGGAAAAGTGTGTAGGATTAACCCTTTCCTCTAGATTTGAATTTTCTACTCCTTAGGTAATCTCTCCTACTCCTACTCTTTTCTCCAAAAGTTTAACTCCTTTGTAAATATGTCTCACACCATCATTATCCTCAATTCTAGACTACTTAGGATCAGATTCATTAAACATTACATGAGTAGTCTCCTCCACCACCCAAGTCCTTTTATTAAACAACCTAAAGGATGTCCCAACGCTTAAGGAACCTAAGAACACTCCTTCATTAGATTTTGGGTCAAATTTTCCTAAGTGTGACTTCCCATTATTATAAATGAAAACCTTACAACCAAAGACATGGAGGTGGGAATGGTTGGGATTTTTACCCTTAAGGATCTGGTAGGGTGTCTTATCTAGTTTAGCTCTAACATTCACCCTATTCAACACATAACAGCCTGTGTTTACCGCTTCAACCAAAAAGTATTTTAGAAGTGAATACTCAGCAAGCATGGCTCTAGCGGCCTAAACTAAGGTCATGTCTTCCTTTCAGCTACCCCATTCTACTAAGGGGTCCTAGGAGCTGAGAAGTTATGACCAATCCCTTTATTCTCACAAAAGTCTCCAAATCTTTCATTTTCAAACTCTCCCCCATGATCACTATGGATGGTCAAGATCTCACAACCTAACTTTTTCTGAACCTAAGTGGAGAAGGATCTAAACTCATAAAAAGACTCACTCTTATGTGACAAAAAATTAATCCAAGAGAACTTCAAGTAGTCATCAACAATTATAAAACCATAGACTTTCCCTCTTAAGATGGCACTGCAAATGGGTCCAAACAAATCTATGTGAAGGACTTCTAAAGGTCTAGAGGTGCTAATGTCCTTAATGGAGTGGAAAGAGGATTATACTTACTTTCCTAGTTGGCAGGCATCACAAAGGTGTTCTTTAGAAAAATTATGTTTGGGAACACCTCTAATTAGATCTTTCTCGGTTACTCTCCTAATTTCATATTAGCATGATATAATCTCCTATGCCACAAACAAGAATCATCAATAATAGTTTTTAAGAAAAATGAAGCAGCACATTCAATATTATTTAAATCAAGCATGTAAACATTGTTGATCCTCTTTCTCTGTAAAATAATGTTGTTATTAAACTTATAATGCAATTATTTTCCAAGAATTTTATAATGAAGCCCTTATCGCAAAGCTGACTGATGTTGAGCAAGTTGTATTTCAGTCCATCTATAAGCAAAACATTTTCAATCAAAAGTTTCTTGGAATTTCCTATCATACATGAGCCCACCACTTTTCTGTTGGTGTTATCTCCAAGAGTAAGCTTTCCTCCTATCCTAGTCTCTAGCAAAAATGAATTGATTAGCATCTCCAATCATATGTCGTGAGCATCCTCTATCCAGGTACCACATGTTCTCACGAGGCCTTTTGTGGGAGTTTTCCTACAAAATATCAAATATTAGATTTAGGAACCCAAATAGGTTTTCGGTCCCTTTTTATAAAAAGAAGAATGTAATGCATTTGTGTCATGCTGTGAAATATGTAATTTTAGTCTCAATACCCAATATGTACTATGGTGAATAGTGCAAGGAAAAGGATTTACTAATTTCTTTGGGTTATAATGCCTTTTCCTAGGTTTTGCCTTTATATCAAGTGTTGATGTATTCTAATTTCTATAAAGTGTATTCAATTTAGCTTTAAACCTCAAGTTAGCACTTTCTAAAATAGTATTATCAACATTCAAATAGTGCTTTTTATGCTTAGATTCTTTTGTATAAGCTTGAAAATTAGATTCAAGCGAGGTGTAGGAAGCTTTCAAAGAATCATGTTCAATAATCAATTCAAAATTCTTTTTATTTAAATCATCAAATTCATCAAGTAAAGACGTGATTTTTATCAAGTATAGTGTTATCCTTACTTAAACTTTCATGCACTTTTTGCAAATTCAAAAACTCCAATTTTAAATTAGCATGCATTTTCTTAAGTTTCTTATATGATGCATGATTTCTCTCATAAATTTAAACTAATTGATCATAGGTTGGTTCACATACCTCTTCTTGATTCAATTGACCAATATGATCACCCATTAAGCACAAATTTGTTATCTCTTCTTCAGCTTCAGTATCAGATGAGTTAGATGCAGAATTTGTCCAAAAAGCTTTTTGGTACTGCTTCTTATCCTTCCTATATTTGGGTTTCTCCTCATCCTTCTTTTTGCTTAGGTGCTCCTTAAGTGTAGGTCAATCAACTATAACATGTCCAAGCTTCTTGCATTCAAAGCAAATAACATCAGAATAACTTTTATAATTTTTGCTATTCTTACCACTTTTCCACTTCTGATGATACTTATTATTCTTTCTTAAAAAGCTTTTAAATTTCCTAGTGTTGAAGGCAACATCATCCTTTTTAGATCCGGAATAATCAGTGTCCATGTTGTTGGCCCTTAGTGCCATAGTTTTCTCCTTTTTTTCACTTGCATCAAGATTTCTTCGATTCACCCCTTGCTCGTAAGAAATGAGTGATCCAAGTAAATTATCAATAGAATAAGTATTTAAATCTTTTGATTTAGTAATTGTAGTGATCTTAGCATAAAAAGAAGAAGGCAAGCATCTCAAAATTTTATTGACTCTTTCATAATTAGTTAGCTCTCTTCCTGAAGCATGCAAGGAGGTGATAATTTGAGTAAATCATATATACATGTAAGAAATTGAATCAAAAGGTTTCATACAAAAAACTTTGTAGTCATTCAACAAAATATTCAACCTATATTGTTTACCTTCATTGGTTCTTTCATAAATTACACACAATCTATCCCAAATTTCTTTACCAACTACACAAGTTGAGACACACATATAATCTTCAGATTTCAAAGCACAGAAAAAATAGTTCAAGCATTTTGTATTAAGTTGTGCTAAATCTCTTTCATCAGATGTTCATTTAGTAACAGAAACTTCAGTTTTAATTCCATTAAGTTCATGAGAAGTGAAAGTGCTTAGATGAAACTAGAAAGTGCTCTTATACCACTTGAAAGATTGTTAGGGATGTTAGGCCCCTTATGAACTGGCCCAAGGCAAATAAAGAGATAGAGAGGTGAATAAGTATTAAAAATAAACACAATCTTAAATCCAAAAATAAGATTCACCATAATCAAAACCAACAATGCAGAAATTAAATGTGGAAGCAATAATAAGAAAAGAACACACCAGATTTATAGTGGTTCGATCAAACCTTGACCTACGTCCACTCCTTGGAGGTACCCTCCAAGTATTGCACTAAATAAGTGTCTCTCCTTTAGCCCCCACAGCTAGGCGGAGAAGCCCTTACAAAATCACTTCCACCTTCCCCGGTGCGGCGGAGTCGCCGGGTTTTTTGACACCAAAGAGATCTTCTTCTTTGGTGAACTTCCCACGAGACAAGCCTTGAAACTGACGGTATTAAGGTGCAAGCCTACCAGAGAAACTATGTGGAATCCCCCTCCACACTCCCTTGAGTCCTCCCTCACAGGATCTTCTCCCTCTCTCAAACTTCACCCATTCCTCACTCCCTTTCAAGCTTTCTCTTCAAGTTTCTCCCACAAGAACGAAGCTACAATGGCTTCCAAAGACACTTACAAAGTTTCATGTCATAGCTTAAATAGAAGAGCTAAAAATGAAATCATTAATACAAGTTGTTGAAATTATCGTCAAGGATAATACTAATATCGTCCTGTACGATCAGTACAATTTAAGCCTAATCAGTCGGGACGATTTGAGACAATCATACGGATTTTAATCATATCATCCAGGATGATAATATATCATCCTAGTTGATCAGTACAAATTTTGGAATATCGTCCTTGACATCGCCCTGAAAAAGACATGTCCGATGTCCAATCGTCCAGCATATCGGCCAGGACGATCTAGCGATCATCCAGGATGATTTGATCGTGAAATCAAGTCATAATTACTTTCCTTAAATTCTAGTAAAATTTTGGAAAAATTGACCTGGATCATCCTGGATGATATTTTATAGTCATGGACAATCCACGTGGACGATATCCAAAAATAGGTTATTTCTAAATAAATCTGGCAGCAGATTCTTTCTATTTTGAGCCTATCATCCTGGCCGATACAAAATTGTCAAGAACGATGTGTTTTGCATAATGACGACTACTTTAATTAGGATGCCATAATTAGGATTGTTTCTTTTGAACTGATCGCCCAGGACGATATAAAATCGTCCCGGATGATGTTACCAAAAATAGTAAACTCTAGGGAACAATAAAAAATCTTCCAAGTTATAAAGCACAGAAGCCACACCAAATACAATAGACTCAAGAAAGAAAAAAGTATACAAACTGACTCAGACCTAGTCTACCTAATCTTGAGCTGGTTCCAAATTGCAGTCTGATCGTGCGGACCTGAAATGTCAGTAAATAAGGCCGTCGTAGAGAAATAGAAGTGTTTGCTATCATCAAAATCATAAATCATTAAAACAGATCCGCAACAAGTAGGTGGTGTATAACCTTCTTTAACAAGCATCCACGTACAGAAACCAAGCAATTAAAAAAAATGTAGACATGCAAGTTTTTCAAAAATAAAAAGGAATATTATCAAACAAAGGTGGTCATATAATAGAATATCATTCCATTATATTACGATTACCAAAGTTAGCCATCAATCAAAATTCAAAAGTTTTCAAAAGCTAGATTTTATGAATCCCTCTCTAATACCATTTAAAAGTTTGTTAGGGATGTTAAGCCCTTATGAACTAGTCCCAAGGCTAACCAAGAGGGGGGGGGAACCAAGAGGGGGGGGGGGGGTGAATTATTATTTTAAAGAAAATTTTGATCAAAACATTATATTAAAACAAAAACCAAGATTCACCACAAAATTTAAGTGCGGAAATTAAAAGCGAAAGAAGTAATAAAGAACACAAAAAATTATAGTAATTCGGTCAACACGACATACATCCACTCCCCGGAGGCACCCTTTGATTATTGCACTAAATTTAGTGTCTCTCCTTTTGCCCCCATAGTAAGGCGGAGAAGCCATTACAAACTTCCTTTCCACCAATCGAGGTGAGGTAGAGAACCCATCTCTTTTTGCTTCCTTCAGAAGTAGGCAGAGAACCTAACTCCTTTTTCTTCCTCTAGAAGCAGGCAGAGAAACTTGATCAGATGCTGAAGTTTACCTCTCTAGAACCCCTAAGGAACTAAAGATGATGACTGGAGAAGACGACGAAGGATCCTAGCTTGGAGCAACCTTTATGAACCCCCTCACAAACTCCCTCTCACAAGATCCTCTCTCTCTCTCTCTCCCTTGCTCTCCCTCTCCTCTTAGCTCTCTTAGGTAAAAACAGTAGCAAAAGATGTTCTAAAAGGTAGAACAAGTGATCTTAAATAGAAGAGCTTAATAATATCTCATAAATTACAACTTATCGACTTTATCATCCAGCATGATTGTCTAATCGTCCTGTACAATTAGTACAAAATCAGCTCATTTCAATCAGGACGATTTAGGAAAGCCTGGATGATTAGAAAGAATATATTCATATCATTTACGATGATAATGTATCATCCTATACAATTAGTTCAAATCATCGAATATCATCCAGCGCATCACCCTGGATGGAATACTGGATGATGAAAAAATAGCTTGATCATTCGAGACGATCTCACGATCATCCCGAATGATTAGTTCAAATCTAAGGAAAATTGTCTAGAGCATCGCCCTGAATGGAAGCTGGCCGATGTTGATCATCCAGGAATAACTAAGGTTTATGAACTGATCGCCCCAGCCAATCCTATGATCATCTAGGATTAATTAATCGAGCAATCTATCCTTAATTACCAGATTAATTTAGGCATAATTATGTTACATCGTCCAGGATGATGTCCAAAAATAAATAATACCTAAATAGATCTGGCGGTTGATTCTTTCTGATTTGAGCCTATTATCCAAGACTATGTTAATATCGTCCGGGATGATGTGCTTGATGATGGTTGCTTTAACCATAATGCCCTAATTAGGTTTTCTATTTTTAGCTGATCGTCGAGGACGATTTGGAATCATCCTAGATGATGTGAGTAAAAATAGAGAACTCTAAATCAGATAGAAAAATTCCCCTAAGTGTGTGTGTGTGCAAGGTTACTTAGCATCAGGAACCACACTTTTTATAATAAACTCAAGAAAGGGAAAAGGTTTACAAACTAACTCAGATCTAGTCTACCCAATCTTGAGCTGGTTTAGATTGCAGTTTGATCTTGTGGACTAGAAATTTTAGAAGGTGAGACAGTCGTAGAGAAATATAAGTGTTTGTTATCATCAAAATCATATTCCTTAAAAAATAAATTCACAACAGGATGAACGTTGTGTATATATCTTGGAGTGATGCCATAAATTTCTCCTGGAAACCATCCAAAGCAAGGCTCTGAAAATTGGACCAGACAATGAATTAGAAGAAGGAAAAGTTCATGGTTTGAACAGTTCAAGTGGGGTCAAACCACATGATATAATAAATAATATAATCATTAAAATTTAATAAAATTAATATAATAATATGATGATATACCCTTAATCTTAAATACAAATACTTCCTATCATAAATAAAAATATCCAAATTAAAAAAAGTTGGAGTTTTAAAATCACATTTTATAGATAATAAAGTTCATATTTAATATAAAATAGTTTACAAAAATATTTTTAAATTTAATGTAAATACATTCTAATTTATTTTATAGGTTTAGATATAATTTATACTTATGAAAAGTGAACAAAAGTTACATTATTAAATTATATATATAAATTAATGTTATATTATTTAATAATAAAATATTTATTAAATATTTTATTTAATAAAATATTAGCTAAACCTATTTTTGAAATCTGGCACCTGTTAACAGGTTGAATAGCCAGTTCAAGCCAGTTTATGGCTAAAACATTTTTTACAAAATTTTAGACTGGCAGGTAGACTAGTTCACAGTTAAACTGGTTGAATTGGGCAATCTGATATAGTTTTTAAAGCATTGATCTCATGTCGCCTAAGCCATAGTTGTAGAGGGTATTTGCTGAGGGGAAAAAGAAAGGTTGTTGTTTGAAACTTTTGGATGCCTAACATATTATCTTCTTTCTCTTGGGTAACTCCTTAGAGGGCATAAAAAATATGCAAATAATTATTTATTTTATCAAATCTCCATTCTTCCTAATGGTATTAATTTAATTTGAAGCATGATAAATCTACATACGTACCTATCGTTCCTTTAAAATATCAAATAAATTGGAGGCCTTCATAATGGACCCTTTGGTCAGGTTATATATGGGCATGTATTGAATTATGCTCCTGGGACAAAATTTCTATATTATTATTAAATGTAATTTTAGCAAATGAATTAGTAAAATGATATAAAAATTATGATGAAGCTCTTAGCACTCACTAGTAGTAGAGGAACAAAATCATTTATGTAACTAGTTGGCTTCTACATTGAAATTTTTTGGGAAACTTTATTAAACACTTCAACTAAAAAATTCAATAATTGAGCCCACACAGTTAATATAAAAACTCATACACATTACTTGATATTGAATGGACCCTCGTAGGGGTTCGGAAGTTTTTAAGTTGGGCAAATAAATTTGAATACAAATATATAATAATTATTTTTAACGTAGTGGATTGGGGTGTGTGATATGTTTATCTCCAACATCACACTCTTTATTTCCTTTGATGAGTGTCCTATAAATGGAGAGCTATACCGTGAGATCTCTAAACCTCTATTTGGTAATCCAATAAGAAGGGACAACATCTACTGTGAATTGTATATCATGACACTTTATTATAAAACATTATCGTGGAATATCCCATGGCCTCAGGAGCTCAAAGATCAGTAAGACATTCTGCACAAGAGAAGGGAATTTTATAAATTTGTAGATGTTTAATCTCCTTAAAGTGTCATCCACATTAGGGTTTATAAACTCCACAAAGATTTCACAGATTGTTCAAAATGTTGATACATATAATTGAAAAGTAAAAGACTGAATATAGACATGAAATTTCAGAAAAATATATGCACAAAATCCACAAAAAATGCTTAAAAATGTGTAAAAAAAATGCAACAAATTTATAGTAAATACACTACAAATATTTTGAAACATCAAATACATAGCAAATATGCATCAAATACGCAACAAATACACAAAAAAAAAACCCCTAAACCATAAATCCTAAACAAGTAGCAAAGTCATAATAAGTATGTAACAAATAGATAAAAAAAAGTATGTAGAAAATAGATAGAAAATATGCATGAAAAATCTAAACCCTAAACAAGAAGCAAACATATAGTAAGTACACAGAAAATATGCATTAAATACATAATAATCATGAAATAATTAACATGTTGTTATAACAAAGTAAACCCTAAAAGGAGTAAAAAATGAACAAGCATAATCGTCATTTTGTTAACTATACAGTAAATATGCAACTACTAAAAATGCAGTTCATACAAAGTAAATACACATTTTTGAAAATGACGGTTACATTTGCTTTTACTTCTTATGGCTACCATATAAAATAATAAGCAAATTATAGACCAACCTTTTTCGAAGGTGAAGCCATTGGCACAGATGAAAAGTGAGTGAAGGAGAACCCCAAATGCAAATGTTTCAAGCTGAAAAAGGAATGCCGAAGAAAAAAAGTTAATGCCTTGAAAAGTGAAAATTCTCTAGGCAATTAAAATTTTTACCGAAAAACCTGAAGGTCGGGTCAATAGGGATGATATGATAAGAAAAAGAAAAAAAATGGAATATAAATGAATATACATGTGTGTAATTAGTATGTCATGATTTTATTGTAGTCCGGACGTAAATCTACGTCCTGACTCCAAACAAAATAATTTCTCCTTGAACTGAAAGTGGGCAAGTTTTCTAAGGAGCATACTAGAAAATGTTTTTGAGGAAAAATCTCTTTATTTATATATATAAGTTAATTAATATAAATTCACACACATCACATATGCAAGTTTTGAACTCCAGACTTATTGTTTGATAGCTAAAGTTCACAATCAGCAGATCAAGGTGAGCTACCTGCCAGGAAATATCTCAAATTACAAGTAATGAAGTCATTTAACATCGAATTAAAAATAAAGGAACTCATTCCATAAAAAATAATAAAGGAACTCATTCCATACAAAACAATAACCTTTTATTGAAAAGGAATATATAACAAACATCTCTTCTCATTCACGTGACATTGGTCCCATTGATGTCTTTATCTCAATCAAATCCCATCATGGTTTTCTCATCTTTTCTTTGTCATGTTACCTAACTTTCCCATGTCCATCCATTAGGGAGATCTCATCGTGGCTTAATCACACCATTTAATGACTTCCTTATATATTCTTCCTCATTCAGAATTTTAGAATTTTGAGTTGGAACAAACAAAAGATAAGAATTAAGATTAACATATAAGTAGTTTAATTAATAAGAAATATTAAATGTTAACTATATAAATATGATTGGTCCACATGATATAAATGGAAACCCAAAAAAATTTGAAATTTGTATAAGTTTAACAATTTAGAAATATATGAGTTTTATTAAAGGTCTATTTTACTTAATTACATAAGGGGTGTAAAGTAGTTCAAATGAAGGGGTTTTGAAAATTTTAGTGTTTAGTTGGATGAAAAAGAATGCAAATTAAAACAAATATAGTGTAAATTATTCAACTTCATTTTTTAGGTAAAGCGAACACATCCAATTTTATTCTAGAACGATTTACATCGCAAGTAAGCTCACTTGGCAGCTGCTAGCAACCACCACCAGTTACCTCCACTTATCTCTGTTCACTGCCACAGGCCATCGCCACCAGCCATCGGCCACCACCAGCCAACGACTGCTATTGTTAATCACTACTGTCACCACCCTCTGGCAATTACTACGAGCCACCAACCATCACACCACGACCACTAGCCACCACCACCACCGCTTCCAATCACCACCATCTTTATACTATATATTACATTCATTTTACTTCAAACCAAATTAAAAAAATTATTCACCTTAATTTACTTTACACTCATCTAAACAACTTCAAAGTATTTTTTTTTACACTGTATTCTTTTTTACATTGCCTTAATTTTTTTAGCTAATCAAACAACTCCTAAGTTTCATTTAAACCATTAGATAAATTAAGCCTATAACTTTATTTATTTAATATTAAAAAATAATTTTAAAAAATGAATTAAAGTTTTATCCAATTTGCATGTAACTTATAAGAAATTAGAAATAGTGAAAAATAAAATTCCATTACAAAAAAATCAAAATACACAAACTTCAGGCATATGACTATTAAATTATAAAAACAATTCTAATCTTTTTTTTCTTTATCTCCTAGAAAGATACGAAAGTAAAATAATAGAGATGATTGAGCACTTTCCTTAGGGTGATGCTTTCCTTCTTCATTCACATGAATTAGAAGAAAAATGTAAGAACTAATAAATAATTAATTACCCCTAGGGTGGGAGATTAAAGATATGTTTGGGATAACTTTCTCGTTGTTTTACTTTTCAAAAAGCAATCAACATTTTATTTGACAATTGCTTTCTGACAATTTTTCAAAAATTTATATTATGGAAAGCTTTTATTTTTCAACCAGAGTACCTAAGCTATTTTCTCCATAGTGACTTCATAATCAACTTTATAAAACATAACCATAACCCAAAACATAACGTAAGGGTAAATTTTGGACATTTTTCTCATTGCAATGTTTTTCATATAGTAGCCATAATTTCTTTTAGTTATCATTTTCTTACTATATTTTCACTACTTTTAAGAATTTGTTTAGTAAAAAGTTTCATTTTACAACTAGAATAACTAAGTTACTTTCTCAATAGAAACTTCACAACCAGTTTTATGAAAAGCTGCAGTCATCTCAAACGAATCCTAAGCTTGCCCCCATAATAGAAGCTATTATCTTGGTAGACTTAATCATTCTCATTCTGTCTATTTTTAAATTATATAATTCATATAAACATAATTTTTAATTATTTTTTTTCAAAACTTTACCAAGATAATAAGCATTAACGTTCTACTTTGTAAGTTGTCCATTTTTAGTTTTTAATAGTAAATTAAAAAATTATAGTTAATATTTTTAGAAATAATAAATATAATTATTGCAATTAAATAATTGGCCTTAATTTAGTATGCTTGAAAAGGAATTAGTCATGATGTGTTGTAGCCCTTCAATTCGTTCAATTTGTTTAAAGGACATTCTATTCATAAAATAAAATTTTTTGAGCAGATTAAGATATCAGAATATGAGCATCACAGAAAGAAAGTGCTTCACTTAACCAACAAGTTGCATGCACGATAATAATAATTACCCATAATTTCTTGCCCATTTGGAACACTCACTACTATTTGGAACACCAATCGATCACCCATAATTTCTTGCCCATCAATATCATTCAATTTTTTAAGTCACTTGGTCCCCTTTTTATTTGAAAAAAGGATTCAATTAAACTCCTTATAATATCCATCTTCTAATGACAACCAACCATCGACATCTAATAGTAACTATTCATGTTCCTTGGTCTCCTTTAATTTTAGAGGATTAACATTATCAACCTCCTACATTTGATCAACATGTATATATCAACCAATGTGTAACATTTGATATTTATCAGTTATTGATGTCCAACACTTATGTTTAAAGTTATGCATACTCACAACCTACTAGGGGAACAAACAAGATAATTTCTCTCTTTCACCTCACTACTAATTTCCCCCATTTTTAGTTGCTCAATACTTATTAATAAAGAACATGTAATGTATGCTAGACATTAATGTTAAATGCTTATTTACTTTATTTCTTAATCTCTCTTTTTAGCAAAAAAATGTTTAGCATGACCACTCTCCATTACATAACTTTTAATGCACCTCATTTTCTGTTACTCAATGCTTATAAAAAAGTATGGGATAATGCCTGATGTTATTTATAAGAAAAAAAATGTATAATCCAAATGATACCAATTTTTATAAAAATATTATTTAATTATAACTTTTGCTGCAAGAAAAAAGAAAAATATTTTAAAAATTGAGGAATGTTGTAGTGCCATAGGTTGAACACCGCAATGCTACATTAACCTCAGCTCCAAAGCGATGCAAATTTTCTCTTCAACAGTAGTGGACAAAATTTTATCAAGCAATAAGGCATTGAGGTACTAAGGAAGGAGCATCACAGATCTATACCAAGCCTCGTAGCACCAAATTACAACATTGCAATGAAAGTGAATTATAAATAGTTAAACAGTGAATTGATGCAATGAATAATGATTTGACATGTTGATTTAGCAGCACTATAATACTATTTAGGAAACTTCACAATGCTACCTAGGCAGTGCCACGATTCCATTTCAATTATTTGTAAAATTATAAAAAAATAAGTTTATTTCTCATGTAAAGGGTTGTTACTACTGGCGGGGGCTAGCGATATGTTTATTTTATGTTAGTCTCAGGAGAATCTAGAGATAAGGGAGGCAGGAGTGTAAGGAGTATGTAATCATGCTATAAAGGATTTTCTTGTGAAATATAACCTCACTTATCTCTTGTATTTTTATTTTCTACATTGTAATGAAGTATGTTTTGTTTTGTTTATTTTTCATGCCTAGCTAAAAATTTTCTCTAGGCTTATGATACTTTAGAAGCCATGTTTACTCTATATTAGATTTATAATTTCATGAAATACTCAATGATGTTTTAAAACCCTTTATGCTTAATTAACTTTATATAGTGGTCTTACATGAACTTAAAATATGTTGTAATCTATAGGCTCGGCGGAGGAGTAAGAGAATAACTAGGAGATATAAAATTCAACTTTACCAGTCGTAGATATATGACAGTTAGAGTTTTAGAATCTTCAGGAGATATTTACACTAGAGTTGAGGAAAATCTTAGCTAAACACTCTAAAAAAATTGATAGAGATGAGGAGTAATTATAATCTAATTTAATGCAACATTAGGAAATATCTAAATATTTCAAATATGATTTTTTTTTAATTCCATAGATTTAGAGTAATTTAGATATAGAATTGGGTTCTTCAAACTATAGCTGCTAATTTTCAATAACACACCCTTTTTATTCAACTAATAAGTTAAAATAAGTAATCCATATGAGCAGTACTAGAATGACTTTAGGGTAAATTAGATAATCATGGGAATGATACTTACTTAATACATTATTACTTGACACGATATGCATTCTTATATAGAAGATGACTAACAGATCTATATAGCAAGCAATAAAAAAACATTCTTGTCAAGTTTTTTGCACCATTAGGATCTTAGTTAATTATCTTTTTATTCATTTTATATTGCTAAACATACAAATTTAAAATTATCATTATGTTTATTTAACTTGTTCTATGTTGGCACTGTTCTTTATTTCTCCTAAAATTTACTATAACTATTTTATTAAATATTGAACGACACTATGATTTATACATTTACATTGGGTTTATTAATATTACATGCATAATAAGAACCAACTATAAGAAATCTTGTTTAATTCAGAAATAGAATGAACCATTACATAATTAGAAAATCTAAGAGGAGTTTCGAGTGATAAAGGAAGGCTACAGAGATAAGAAACTGATGAGTAGTGTTAAAAAATAGGTCAAATACCTAGGACAATTATTCTTGGTTTATTATTCTTAAGATAATGATTGATGACTCTTTGTCTTTGAGGTATTCCTCAACATTCTCATCAATCCAAAATTTCTCATCTCTTTGTTGTCGATATGAGACACTCAATTTTTGGGCCCTATTGCTACTCATGGGAATGAGGAAGTTTTTTACACAAGGGCTTAGAAAATAGAGTGAAGAAGGTATGAAATGAATAAAAGAAATCCTTATTATTTATAATGTTTAGTCGATTGTATAATATGATTGACGATCATTTAGAATGACCATAAATGTCCAAATCATCTCATCAATTTTTACAAGATTGACATAGTTAAGTAATCCAACATGATCAATAACATATAGTACATTGAATTAGTCAAATTGTACAATATGAACAAAAATCATGCAGTATAAAAACTTACTGAGGTTTGTCCAAAATGGTTTACTGCACAATTGTGAACTGAGCATTCATATAATTTGACTTGTTTCATAATGTAGAATCTTGTACATAATATAGTTTGAAGAATTTCTCTAGTTCATTCTAAGCGATTAATTTTGTAATGAATGTGCATAGGGAATAGTCATATGCTATGTGTATCAAGTAGAACCAAGTAAGAAGGATTTTATCTTTTAAATAATGATCAAAAACCTTAAAAAACTAAACATTAATTCACTACAATACAAACAAAAAATAAAATAAAATCAAATAAATATGATTCAACTCACCTCAAACCATCGAAACACACAAAATACACATACACAACCTATCATAACATAATGGTTTAGGTACTTAGATTAATCACTCCTAATATAATCCTAAGTACTATAAACCTCTCATAATTTAATAATTTTGTAAATAAAACTATTAATTGATCATCTTTATCAATGAATTTAATTTGAACATCACCTTTTACACATGGTCCCTTATGAAATGAAGCCTAATGTCAATGTTTTAGTTTGTGATTGTTGGATTGGATTTTTTAAGATACCTTTTTAACTAGTTTTATCATACATAATGGGGTTGGCATCCACTTGCAAACCAAAATCATGAATTTATAGCTTTAGCCATAGGGGTTTGGGTAACATAACTCCCTATAGCTATGTATTCTACCTCTATAATGAATAAGGATAATTAATTATATTTTCTAGTAAACTAGAAACTAGTAATTATCTAATGAATTGGCATGTTCTTGATATGTTCTTCATATCTACCTTATACCATGTAGAGTTTGAGTTTGAGTATCCAACTTAACTCCAAAGTGGTATTTTTCCAAGGGAACATGATACTTAAGTTAGGTGCCCCTATGAAATACTGAAATATTCTTTTGACTATAGTTAAGTGTGACAGTTTGGATTATGTTTGAAATATAGCATACAAAAATACAATAAACATAATGTTTGGTATATTCATTGTTAGATATAGTAATTGATCTTATCATCTCCCTATAATTCTTTTGGTTTATGAGTTTTCCACTTGGATCTCTATCTAATTGTGTTATAGGGCTCATGGAAGTGTTTACACTTTTGCAACCTTTCATACCAAATTTTTCTACAAGTTCTTAAATTTATTTTGTTAGACTGAGAAAGGTACCATCTTTCCTTTATTTCATATTAAACCCTAAGAAATAGATTAGTTCACTCATCATACTAATATAAAATTCATTTCTCTCAGTAGATGGAAATTTTTCACATAATGTAACATTTATGGATCCAAATTGGATATCATCTATATAAATATATACTATTAGAATATCTGGCTTTGTTTTCTTACTGAATAGTAGGGTGTCTATGGTCCCTTTAACAATAGGTTTTTGTAAAAGAAATGCGCTAAACCTATTATACCAAGCCTTAGTTTCTTATGTTGGACATAAAGTGCCTTTTTCAATTTATTGACATGATATGGAGTGATGCATTCTTAAAACCAAGTGATTGTTCAACATGTACATCTTTTTTTATGAGTACATTAAAAATTCACTTTTTACATCCTTTTTATATAACTTGAAGCCTCTAAAACATGTAAGTGCTAAAAGAACTCTAAAATGTTATAATATAGTAACTAGTGCTAATGCATTCTCAAAATTTATTTTTTATATAACTCATCTTGCATAGCCATAATTTGAAAATCACCCTTCAAAACATCATCTTTAATAGTAGGTTCTACCATTGATATAAGGTTAGAATTTCTAATCTCCTATATAACACTATGTCTAGTTTGAATTCATATTAATCAAATTCCTTTTGCACTTAAGGAACAAATTCATTTTTCTTCAGCCCATGTGTACATAACTTTCATACCTTTGCAGCTCTATTTATTATTGTGATTTTTTTGCTTACTCTTCAAGAATCATATAAATTATCTAGTCATAAATTCTATGCCCTTTGCTCTACCTTTAAGAATGTTACTATATGAATCATCAACTTTTAAAGTTATCACTTTTTAATTCTTTTTTTTCATCAATATCTACATTTCCCTGACTAAATTTTAGCTAATATGCTATTAATGAGCTAAACAAATTATCAATATATTATGCATTTAAATCCTTTGAATTTGATATTGCACTTACTTTGGAATTTCAAGTTCAACAAACACAATAAAATTGTGTTCAAAATTTCTACTCTAGTAAATTATCTTCCTAAGAATGTTGTGAAGTAATATATATATTTTTTTAAACATATATACATGTTAGAGATATATTCACTAGGTTTCATGCAAAAGAAATCCTACTCATAAAAAATATTAATATGGGGTTACATTTTCTCTTTAGTTCCTTTACAAGTACGATTAAAAACAAAATCAGAAATATAATATGAATATATCCACATAGGGGTGCATTGGTTCTTTAATTTTTTTTTAAATCTTTTTGAAGTTAAAAACAAATTCATAATATGATGTAGAAGTGAATAACAAAATAAATATTCATTTTTTTATTTTTTATTATATAGAAAAATAAGTACTAAATTTGTGTTCTTTTAACTTTTAAAATATTTAATTTCTTTTTGAAAATATATTAATTCTAAAAAACTATGATGAGTTTTATATCACAATGACAATCAAACTCAAACTAGTTTACAAAAATTAAATAAGTAGGAAAATAAATACTTTAGAAAGTAAATGTGAAAGGAAAATGAATGCAAACCAATTTTTTATAGTGGTTCAGTCAACTTTACCAACTTCTACTACTAGAAGTCCTCCTCATTGGGTATTGCATCACTCAATAGTGCTCTTCTTTATTCCAACAATTTGATGGAGAAGACCTTACAAATTTAAATAATTTTCACCTCCTCGATGTGGAGAAGTAGCTGTAATCCCTTTTACCTCCTTGGTGCAGGGGAGAGCCAAAATCCATTTCACCTCCTAGGTTTGGTGGAGAGTCAAAATCCCTTTCACCTTCTCTATGTAGAATAGAGTCAAAATCCCTTTCACCTCTTCAGTATTATGGAGTAGCTAATGGTCTTTGATACTTAAGGATTCTTCTTAGAGCTTCCCTCAAGACACTCATTGACACATGGAGGAACTCAGATTTTTTTGCTACAAAAACTATGTGAAAACCACTCTCACACTCTCTTGAAACCTATAAGGATCTTCTCCCTCTCACATAATCTCACCCTTTCTTTCTCTTTGCTCAATGTCCTCTCTTCTAACACTTAAGAAAAAAAAACTCCTTTGACTAGAAAAAAGTTTCTTCTTAGGTTATAACAAGAGTTTAAACAATGAGCTTCCAAAAAAATATAAATTTTAATTCTATCATTATTTTATCATAGTAAATGACTTAAGAAAAAAAAACTCCTTTGACTAGAAAAAAGTTTCTTCTTAGGTTATAACAAGAGTTTAAACAATGAGCTTCCAAAAAAATATAAATTTTAATTCTATCATTATTTTATCATAGTAAATGATCTATGGTCTTAGAGTGATTAGTTTATTTATACACAGCAAGTACTATACAATGAATACTTATTTAATACAATTAGTTCAATTCATTTAATGATCACCAATATTATTAGTTCAATCAAATCATAGGTCATATAGGACAAACCCTATAAAAAAAATAAAAAATAAAACCTATTCCAGGATGATGTGTTTTGCATAATGACGGCTGCTTTAATGAGGATGCCCTAATTAGGGTTTCTACTTTTGTCAGATCATCCAGGATGATATAAATATCATCCCGGACGATGTTACCAAAAATCAAAATCTTTTAGGGCACAACAGAAAATCTTCCAAGTTACAAATCATTAGATGCCACACCAAATACAACAGACTCAAGAAAGGAAAAAGATTACAAACTGATACAGACCTAGTCTACCCAATCTTGAGCTGGTTCCAAATTGCAGTCTGATCGTGTGGACCTGAAACGTTAGCACATAACGCCATCGTAGAAAAATAAGGAACATTTGCTATCATCAAAATCATAAACCATAGATCCGCAACGGCTTTGATATCGTGTGGACCTGAAACGTTAGCACATAACGCCATCGTAGAAAAATAAGGAACATTTGCTATCATCAAAATCATAAACCATAGATCCGCAACGGCTTTGATTCAAAAGTAATATACTTTCAATCATAAAAATAGAGAGCAATCTAAGAATGAGGATGGTAGTGGGGATGAACAAATGGAGGAAGGTGAATTTGTTCCTGCCAAGTCTCTAATAGAAAACTCTAATGGTATAAAAGTTGGTTCCATGTCGTCACCTCATTCGAATAAAAATGATAATAATAATAACGATGGCTTTACTAAAGTTGAGAAGAAATATAAAAGTAATAGGCTCTTGGATGGTCAAACTTCCAGAGTTACTCGAGCTTCCAATTCTTTCTCTTCTAAAGGATAAAGCCCTCATTTGGAACATTAGGGGTGTTGGAAATTCCCCTTCTAGGGATAGGGCAAATAATTTATGTAGAATCCACAACATTAGCATTTTGGTCTTACTTGAGCCTTTAACTTCTTTGAAGTTGGATATGATTTGTATTAAATTGGTTTCTGATCAGTCTTTTAGTAATTGATCTAATAAAATTTTGATTATTTAGAATCAATGTGTTATAGTTAGCATTATTAATGATTTTCTTGAAATTGTTCACACTAGTTTTAATTTTCCTTAGTTTTCTTGTTATGCTTCTTTTACTTATGATTCTTGTTTTAGATTTGATAGGAGAATTCTTTGGTCCCAAATCATTTCTTTCACTTCTAATATTTTTGAACCTTGGATGGTTGGTGGTGATTTTAACACTATTACTAATAATAATGAGAAGGTTTGTGGGAAACCACCCAACTTTCAAGCTATATAAGACATTAATGATACTATCTTAAACTCTAATTTACATGATATTATCTTTTCTGGCAATGCATTTATGTGGAATCAAGCTACCATGTTGCAACATTTAGATCATATATTTTTTTTAATAATCTTTGGATTTCTAAGTTTCATAGTACTCATTCTGATCATTTATCAAAAAAAAAAAAAAAATCTAATCACTCTCCTCTTCTTTTGAATATTTCTTTGCAGTATAATAATAATCACCCTCCTTTAGATTTCAAAACATGTGGCTTCTTCATGAGTCTTTTTCAGCATTGTTGAGAGCAATTGGCATTCCCCTTTATTTCCTAATGATAATTATGTTGGCATGAATAGACTTTGGATTAAGCTTAAGAGGTTTAAGAAAAAATTGAATTGGTGGAATAAATGTGTTTTTAATAATTTATTTTCAAATAATGTGAATGTTGCAAATCAAGTTATTTTGGTTGATAGCAATTATATGAATGATCCCTCTTTGGTTAACCTTTACATGGTAAATGAGGCCAAAGATATCTTATTCAAACTTCAAGAACAAGAGGAAGCCTTTTGGAAACAAAAAGCTTCCTCTAAATTTCTTTTTGAGGGGGATATAAACACCAAATTTTTTTATAATGTTGCCAATCTTAAGGAATTTGTTAGTTATATTCATAAAATTACTAAGCCTAGTGGTTCTTATATTGAGTCTCCCTATTTGATTTATGAGCTGGGTATTTATTACTGTAAAAATATTTTTAATAAAAAAATTTCCCCAAATTTGGAATTGGATTTCTTGTTTATTCCACCTCTTATTTTGGAAGAGGACAACATTATGCTTATAGAAACTCCCTATGTTAAGGAAATTTGGTTTATCATTAGAGAGATAAATTATGAATATGTTGCTGGCCCAGATGGATTAACTACTAATATTTTTTACATAACTTGGCATATTATTAAAAAGGGCCTTGTGACGGTTGATTTATTTAAGGGCAACCCTTATCCAAAAATTTTCACCTCTACCTCTATTGCTTTAATTCCCAAAAGTGATATTACTAATATTTTTATTGATTTTTGCCCAATTAGCCTTGGCTCATTTTTAAATAAGCTTAAAGCCAAGTTATTCATGGCTAGAATATCTTTTATTCTTCCTAAAATTACTTCTTTAGAACAAATGGGTTTTGTTAAAGGTTGTTATATATTTTATAATGTTTTATTGGCTGAGGATGTTCATGATTTGGAGGCTAAAATTATGGGTGGTAATGCTATATTCAAAAATTGATATCACCAAAGCCTATGATAATATGAATTAGGAATTTCTTTATACTATATTTAATTTATTTGGTTTCAATAATGATTTTATTAGGATTATTAAAAATAGCATTGAGCATTATTACTTTTCTATTATCATCAATTATAAAAGTCATGGTTTCTTTAATTCAGATAATGGGCTCAGGCAAGGGGATCCCTTATCACCTACCTTGTTCATTTTGGCTATGGAGTTTCTTTATAGAGGTCTTAATGATCTTTTATGAAATATCCCACTTTGCAGTATTGGACTATCGGTGGATTCCTTGTGTCTCATTTAGGTTTTCCTGATGATTTTATTAGTTTTACTATTGGCTCTAGAAAAATGCTTAATATGCTTTTTAAATTCCTTAGTCAATTTCAAGGAGCTAGTGGGTTAATCTTTAATCCTCATTGAAGTTGTTTTATCACTGCTAAGTCTATATCCAATAACATAATTAACTATATCCAGGACAATTAGGATTTTTTACACAAGCACCTTCCCCCTAAATATTAGGCACTCATTTTTTTAAGGGTAAGAAGATATCTCATTTATTTGGGGATATTTTTTTGAATATTTACAAAAAGCTTTCTTCTTTGGCCTTTAATTTTCTATCTTTTAGATTAGTGTTAATTAAGAGTGTCCTTTGCTCTATTCTTGTTTATTTATTCCATATTTATAACCGATGGTGATTGTTTGCAGTAGGCTCAAAAGAATTTTCAACAAATTTCTTTGGGGAGCTAAAGAGAGAAAATCAACTATTTTATGGGCTTCTTGGGATAGTATTACAAAGGAGGGTAAGCATGGTTTTAAGAACTTGGGTGACATGGCTCTTGCTTTTTCAAATAAACTTTGGCATAATTTAAGGTCTAAAAAAAGGTTGTGGGGTAATTTTATGATTTCTAAATATTGTTTTGGCAATTATCCTCTCAATTGTCTTTATTTAAAGGTGGTTCATTCAATTGGAAAAGGTTGTACTCTATTAAATGAGAGGACAAGCTTTTCATTAAATGAGGTTTGGGGTTGGGTGACATCTTTTTTTGGAAAGATAATTTGTTAGGGTTTCCTCTATTGATAATTTGCTTAGTACTAATCTACTGGTTCTTGTAAAGTGTCCTACGTATGATGGGACTTGGAATTTGGACTATCTTAGTGAGGTGGTGCCTGGTTTTATCATTAATCTCATAAAAGTTTCTCTTGAACTTGATCATAACAATTGTATTTTATTTAATAAATCAAATGGTGGGAGATTTGTTTTCAAAAAAGTGTGGCATTCTATTTGGAAAATTCAGCCAAAATCTCAGCTCTTCTCTTCCATATGGCAAAAAGGTATTCTATATTCCTATTCTATTCTTAGTTGGTGATTTTTCAAGAACTACATTTGTGTGGATACCATTTTGATTAAAAGTGGTTTTTACATTGTTTCCAAATGTCAATGTTGTTATCATATTGAAAAATTGAATCATGTTTTTGTTAATGGCCCCATTTCTTTAAAAGTGTGGTTATTTTTTGACAATGTTTTATCTAACAATTTTTGTAAGGATTGCAACAATATTAAGAGTATCAAGTACAGAAATATTAAGAGTATCATGAAAGATTGATTTGTTCCTTCTAAGGGTCGCATTTGTAATATTTTACCTGTTATTATTTGTTGGTTCCTTTGGATAAGTAGAAATGATTCGAAACATGACAACATTCCTAAGAATTCCATGAACATTATTGTTAAAATTAAGTGAAAAATGAGACAATTATGCATGGCTAATTTGATCAACTACAGTGATTTTAGTTGGTTTTTTCACACTGCTCAACTTTTAGGTATTAATACCTCTACTACATGTTACACTCTCAAAGATTATTGTTAGATGGATAAAACCCATTCAAGGATGCTATAAAATTAATACTAATGGATCATTTAAACACTCTAAAGCTGGGTGTGGTGGTTTCAATAGTGACTATAATGATATATCATTATGGCTTTATAGGTCACTCTAAGGTCCATAATGCAATTTCAACATAATTTCATGCTTTAAGATTTCGATTACATTTGTGTATTTATTTAGGGATTACTAATATTTGGATTGAAGTTGATGGTATGCTTGTGATTCATTATATTAATGATAAAATTAATGTCAATCCCTCTTACTTCTACGTCATCAAAGATATTAAGCAGTGGTTGTCGCTTATCAATTTTTAAATAACTCACATTTTTAGGGAAGATAATTCGGTTGCTGACCTATTAGCTAATTTGGGTTGCAATTTGATGGATTTTCTGTAATTTTTTGGTTAATCGCTTCCTTGCAAACTTTTGGGGGTGACTAGGCTTGACCATTTGGACCTTCCTTATGTTAGAGTTAATTAAATTTTGACTATCTATTTTGTGTTTTTTTTGTATCCAGAGATTTTTTTTTCATTTTTTTCTTTATGGTTATTATCATAATCCATATCATGGTGGTTTGTTTTCCTTATGGAGTGTTGGCTTATCTTTTTATTGGTTGGATTGTCTTGGTTTCTTCTGGAATATGGGGATTGTCATTACTCTTTGAAAGTGGTTACAGAATGTTCCTTATGGCTGGAAGGGTTATGGTGTGGTTGTCTAGTCCTGTTATAAGGTGATGGTGTTTTACTGTTTTCCTAGGAGTTCCATCTCCTAGCATAGTTTTTACCATTCAAATTTATCATTATTGTTGGTTCTTTTTTTATTTTGATTGAAGAAGTTATATGGCTTCCGTTGGGTTCTATATTGTGTTATGTATTATGTTATGTGGGCCTACTTATTTTGGTTTTAATGTGGTTGTGATCTACTGCATACACAGTTTCATCATCCTTTTGGGAGTATTAATTGTGGTTTTATTATAGGGTCTCCACCACCAGCTTCCAAGTTGCCAGATTTTGGGTTATCTTCACATTTTTGGATTGGGATTTCTTCACTCCTTTTTATCTAATCGCAATTTTTTTCAGATTTCTATTCTTCATAATGACCTTAGTTATTTTCATGTCTTTTGCTACTTATTTTTCTTTTCCTATCATTATTTTTTTGTAGGTTCAAGGAATCCTTGATCTTGTGAGCAAGCCAATAATTTTTATCAAGAAGATGGACCTGAAGGGTTTATTTATGTTCTTCCTTTTTTTGGGTGTTGTTTATTTGAAGCTCTAGAATGTTATTAGGTTTTGTATTTCTTAGTGTAATTTTGACTTATTTTGTAGCTCTTATGAGCATTAGTGAGCTAAAGGTCCCTTTGATCTTGTGGGCAAGCCTAAAATATTTTGAGGTGTTTTTCCATTTGTTGAGTTTTCCTTTTGTTATTCTTGTTTGCTAACAGAGGGAAAGAGAGTATGTAAAAATAGAATAGAAGCATTCTTGAGTGGAGGTAAACTTCTATTCCTTGTAAGAATATCATAGTTCTATTATTTTTCAACATTTCTCTTGAACTTTCATTTGTTTATTAATGAACTTTATATTTTTTGTTTTTATTTTAATGGATTTTAGTGGCTAAAAACTTTAATTTTGAATTTAAGGTCTGATAATGTGTCATGTGTAATAGACATTTATATTCTTCACATTTCATTTAATTATGGATTGCCCATCCTCAAGTTTATAGTGTGACATAAAACCTCAAAAAGGCATAGCGGAATAACAATAAGGGTATGAACAAAATTTTGAAAAAGTATAAATACAATATTTTCATAATTTTAGGATCTTTAATGTGATGAATATCATTAAGTAAAGGTAACTAACCATAATTTAATCATGAATTTACTAGGATTCCAACAAACTTTATAAAAATGAGGAATTAATTATGATTTGATCCCTAATTTAAGTAGGATAGACCTATATACATAACATATTCACTATATTAATCATAAATTTAGAATTCATTTTTTTCAAAAAATCTAAGAAAAGTATTTATTATATTTTGTTTCTCATTATTAAAAAAACAATTATTACTTTTATTTGTTAGATAAATCTTGTGGTAAGAAATTTGTACTTAACTTATAAAGATCAAGAGTAATTAATTCTCCATTTAAAGATTCTCTACTTTATCATTATAGAACTTGAATGGCATGTAGACTTGCATAGCATCGTGTTAGAAAATAGGTTGCTCACGTTTTTGGTTCCATTGCCAATGACTTCACACTTAATTTTATTAAGTTAGTATTTATTTAAAAGATCATGAATTTAATCTTACTAGTCTATTTTTCTTATATATTAATTTACCTACATTATTTTGTATTATTTAAATTGTTTTAATGTAGAAATTGTGTCTAATTATTTTTGTGTGGATAGTGCCTCTTCATTTTTGTTAGTTGTATGCATAGTAGAGAATACTTGTCCATAGTCCATTTTGATCTTGACAAACAAAAAACACTTAAAAAGATTAAGAAAATTTATAATATTTAAATTTAATTTTAAGTCATGGGAAGTCAAATCAATGAAGATGAATAATATAGGACACATAGAGAGTATTTTAATCCTTTAGAAGATGACATCCGTAAAAGTATTAGTAGACGAGATATACATGCTAACAATTTTGAATTAAAGCTAGACATTATCCATATGGTGCAAAATTTATATTTTGATGGATCTTCTGTTGAGGAACCTGACCTGCACATTGCATGTTTCTTTGAGATTTACACATCCTTTAAGTACAATAACGCCTCTTATGATGTCATTTGATTAAGTTTCTTCCCATTCACTCTAAGAGATAAATAAAAATTATGGTTTAATTCCTTTATTTGAGCCTCAATAATCACCTGGAATGACTTCGCACAAAATTTTCTTACTAAATATTTCCCTTCATCTAAACCTACTAAGATTTGAAATGACATTACATATTTTATCTATTTAGATCAGGAGTCCATTTATGAAGTGTGAATGATTTAAGAAGGTGTAAAAAAAGTGTCCTCACCATGCCCTACTTGATTTATTTATTATTCAAGCATTCCATAATTGATTGTAGGTTCACTTAGGTATATCTCAGATGCCACTATCAGAGGGAAACTAATTTCTAAACATTTTATGAACCATATTCTTTGAAAGAAAAATGTAAACTTATAATTTTAACGGACAACTAATAGATTTTACCCTTAACAGGTTGATAATGTGGATGATTTATATGTTTATCCATTCTCACTTCACAAGTCATTATAATTTCTTGAAGTTAGATAGCCTAGGAATTAATACAAATCACAGAGCACTTGAGAATGTTGATGAAAATGTGTATGGCTAATTAAGTGATTCTTATTCTTATAGAATTGAATCATTAAACATGTTTAATAATAGATAGTGAATTCCCTACTCCAACACATATAATCATATTTGGAAGGGTCACTAAAAATTTATTTGGAATAATAATAAAAATACAAGGAATAATAATTTGAATAATAACAATCCTAATCTTATAGGGAATTGGATTCACTCTCAACAAAATTTTGGGAACCCTAGACCTAACTGTCTTGTTGGGTTTAACCCTTACAATAAATTAAAATATAAAAAACCATCGTAGAGGATTTGGTGTTGTAGATGGAGAAACAATTGTAAAGCCAAGAACTTGTAGTAAGAAACATGAAAAATTAATTAGCAGAATAGACTAATTCAATAAATAATAGGCATCAAAATACCTTTCCTAGCAACATGAAAGTAAACCCTAGAGACAAAGGTAAAGAATAGTGTAAATATATTAAGCTGAAGAGTAGTAAGGAGCTTAAGAAAGGACTAGGATGAGATCTGAGGAGCTAGAAGAACATTTCAATCCACCTAAATAGCAACCTAAAGTAGAAGTAGAGTAAGAAAAAAACTATTAGAAAGATTCTAGAGAGGCAACCACCACATTTTCCTTAGTGACTTTAGAAAAAAAATTGATAAGAAATTTTCTTTTAGTTTAAATGTTCAAGAAAATAACTATAAAAATCACATTTGTAGAATCATTGGAGTAAATGCAAAGCAATCTCAAGTTTATGAAAGAAATCATAAGAAAGAAAAGAAAATTGGGAGACTTTGAAATTATAGCACTTACTAAGGCATATAGTGCCAATATTTAGATGAAGCTCCCTTAAAAGTTAAACTACCTTAGTATTTTTTACTAATCTTTATACTATTAGGGAGTGAATTTATAGTAAACAACTATGAGAAATACGTCTAACCACAATAATACTTCCATTAGTAGAAAGTTCTTTAACTTATACTAGAGAGGTTAGTGAGAATATGCTAGTTAAAGTAGATAGGTTTATATTTCTTTAAGTTTCATAATTTTATAATAAAAAAAGGATAATGAGATCCCAATAATCTTAGGAAGGCCTTATTTAACCATTTGGAGAGCAATGATTGATGTTTTGAAAGGAAAGCTTAGTATGAGAAATCAAGATCAAGAAGTTACATTTAATGTTTTCAAATCTTTAAAATTTCCCATGACACTAGTGTTGACTTGTGTTTTGGAGTAGACTTAGTAGATATGTGTGGATGATAATCTAGAGGAGATGTAAAATTCAAATCTCATTAAGAAATATTAGAAATAAGATGATGTAATAGATCTTATAGTGGGATTACTTTCATCTTAGATGTTGTACCTTGAGTTATTAAGAAAAAGATTGAGGCTTTAGACACATCATCTTTAGGGAAATCATTGAAACCTTTTATTATAGAGTCACTTGCACTAGAATTAAAATTCAGGAAACCTTCTTAGATGATGCGTAAACTTTATCCATTATTATATGAGCTATATTAGAAGAAGTTAAACATAAGAATTTTATAAAAGTTTGTAGGGCATATAATAAAGCTTTGTTTGGATAGTGATAGATATTAATGGGATAAGTCCATAACTATGTATGGATAAGATTTTGAGGGAGGAAGATCATCATCCAAAAGGTGATGCTTAAAGAAGATTAAAACCTATAACAAAAGAAGCTTTAAAGAAGGGGATACTTAAGTGGTTAGATGCAAATTTTTCATAGTGCTTAGGTTAGACGCATCCACTATGTACCTCTTCAACGAGGATTAATAATTATAACCAATATAAATAATGATTTGGTCCCTAATAGAACAATCATAGGTTAAAGTATTTGTACTGATTATAGGAAGCTAAAAAAGGTCACTTTAAAAGATCATTTTTCCTTTACATTCATTATTCAAATGTTAGAAAGGTTATTAAGGCACCAATTCTATTATTTCTTAGATGGATATTTAGGTAAAAACTATATTTCTATAGTACATGAAGACTAAGAGAAGACTTTTTCACTGGCTTATATTATACTTTTACCTTTAAGAGGATTTCTTTTGGATTATGCAATGCACCTACTACTTTTCAGAGATGCATGATTTTCATTTCTTTCTAATTTAATTTATCAGCATATTGAGTAATTTATGGATAATTTTACATATTTAGAACTATATTTAGCCATTTCTTTGAACACATTGCTATTTCTTTAAAAATATATGAAGAAGCAAACTTAATGCTAAATTGGGAAAATATTAATTCAAGATTATAGAAGGTATTATCAAGGGGCATAAGATATTAGAGGAGTTATATGTGGATAAAGCTAAAATCAAAGTAATATAGATCTTTCCAACCTCTTAATTAACTTAAATGAGTAAGAAGTTTCTTAGGAAATGACAGATTTCAAAGGAGTTTCATTAAGGATTTCTAAAAAATTACTAAACCCTTGGGTTATTTATAAGAAAAAGATGTCCCTTTTCATTTTAACTAGGAATGTCTAGAAACCTTTAAGACTTTAAAAATGCATTTTATTACTACAACTATTATCATTACACCAAATTGGTCATTGCTTTTGTATTGATGTGTGACACAAGTGACTTTGCAATGTAGTGTTAGGGCATAGAGTTGTTAGAAAAATTTATAGCATTTAGAATGTTCTTAAAACCTTAAACGAAGCATATATTAATTAAAAAAACAATGAAAAAAGATTTACTAGCAATGTTTTTTTTTTCTTTTGATAATTTAGATCATAGTTAATTAGTATAAAAAGTTATAGTATAAAAAAATAATTTTATAACTAAATATATTATATACAAAAAATATGCAAAATATAGATTAATTAATAAGATGAATACTATTGTTATAAGAATTTGAAGTAGAAATTTTTTATAAGAAACTTAGAACCAAATTATTATTCACCTTTCTAGACTTAAGTTAGAAGAACTTGAGCATAATGAAGTTGACATAAATAAGTTTTCCCTAAGGAGAAGTTATTTGCGTTGAGTGAGCATTGTGTGCAATGATATGCAGATATTGGTAATTGTATTATCAATGGTATTTTACCATTTGTCTTAACAAAATTTTATTTTTGGTAAGAGTCATACTTATTCAAGAACTATATAAAGCAAATTATTAGGAGGAGTTTTCTTTTAAAAGAGATTGTTAGTATTTTCATACATTGTTATAATTTAGAATATGGAGTGCATTTTGGAGGTTTTAGAACTACATCTAAGATCGTACAATCAGGACTTTACTAGCCTACAATATTAAAGGATATAAATGGATGTGTTACAAAATATGATAAAAGTAAAAGAGAATGAAAATATCAATAAAAAATGAAATTCCATTGAGATACATGTTGGAAGTGGTTTTTTTTTACATTTGGGGGTTAGAATTTATGGGGAACTTTTGTTAGATCATTTGGAAACCAATTTATCTTGATAGTTATTAATTACGTCTCAAAATGAATAAAAGGAGTGGTATTGCCTAAGAATGATGCATAGGTTGTTATTAAATTATTTGAGAAGATTATTTTCTCTAGATTTGGAACACCTTAAGAGTTTATTAGTGATGGAGGAAACAACTTCTATAACAAGAGAGTAGAGATATTAATTTAAATCTTGGGATCCAACGTAGAGTGTCAAATACTTATGACCCTCAAGTTTGTGGATAAACTGAGATATCCACTAGAGAGATGAATAAGATCTTAGCCACTATTTCAATCCAAATAGAAAGGATTTTGATCTTTACTTAAATGAATTTATTTAGTTTTATAGAATTACTCTTAAGATTTAAATAGGTATGTTGCCTTATAAGTTAATTTATTAAAAAATCAAGTCACCTACCGTTAGAACAAGAACACAAGGCTTATTAGGCAATCAAAGAGTCAAAATATAACTAAAAGGATGCCATAGATAAAGGATTACTATAATTAAATGTGCTAGATAAATTTAGAATAGTTGGTTATGATAATTCCAAATTTTTTAAAGAATAAATAAAAAATTGGCATGATCTTAAGTTAATTAAGAAAGAATTTGCATCAAGATATGAAGTACTTTAGTATAATCCAATTTTAAATTTATTTCATAGAAATTTAAAGTCTAGTTGATTTTGGCCAATCATTGTAGTCAAGGTGTATCTCTCTAATGTCGTATAGATTAAGGATGGCAAGACCACTAAGAATTTAAAAGTTAATGGTCAAAAGATAAAAGCCTTATCTTTTAGGGGACATAGAATGCCATAGATTGAATATAGAGTTGGCTTATCCAAGGTGAAATGAGGCAAAATTAAAGTGAAGAATCTAAATTAAGTGGTCATTCGAAGGCTATCCAAATTTCTTGTGTACATGTTATTTATGATTTATGTTATTTAATGATATATATAAAGTATATGCATTGTTAAATTAATGAGGATATCAAAAGTGTGAAGTTATCCCTTATTAGAAAATATTTTATTACATCATTGTAGTGTTGGGTACTTAAACACCACGACACTTCAAGCTTTACTTGAATTTGGAAATTTTTAAAATAGTCACAGCATTTAGCATCTAGAGTGTTGCAACACTATGCTCTTTACCATTATTAAAATTTTGTGAGTGTCGTGGTGGGGGCCTTTTGGAGCATAATAGTGTTAACATGTGTTAAATGCCGCACATTGACTATTCAAAAGGAATAACTTTTTGAGTCCCAATTCATAGTGTCATTGTGTCATTTGCACTAAGAACCACAGTGACTTAATGACCATTTGACCAATATTGAATTAATATTTTGGTTATCAATTTAACTGTATAGTGTTGTAGTGGTCAATCATTCAATGTTGCACTGCTTGACATAGTTATAAATGAGGGGGATGAGGGATTTTTATTCCATTACATTTTGAATTCCCTTAATTTCCTTAGTCTTAGTGATATTGAACCAAAGATTTCATCCAAGAAGAGGGAGAACTCCTCATCTTCTGACTCTCATAATTTTGTGATTGTTTAAGTTGATGAAGAACATAATAATTAAATATTTAATAAATAACTACTTCTTCATAGAGGATTTTGAAGTCTGGTGGAGTCAAATAGAGTTGATCAATATTCAAAAGGGTTGGAAGATATTTTACAAGGAACCATTTACTTTATAGTTCAAGTTGACCACATTTTAGCTTAGGTTATTGAAATAATAATCCTTGAAATTTATTCAAAATAATGTTATATTGTTTTAATATTATATTACCCAACCATAGGTTTCCTTCCTTGTCTTATCAATTTTCCCTCATGCCTACTTCATCATCAATTCAAATCCTTATAATAAATTTAGATTAGAAAAGGATTATACCTAATCCAATCATGTTAACCAAAGACCTTAGGTATAATCCTATTTGACCATAGTATGACACCTCATATTCTTTCATGCCTAAAATACCCTTTCTTGAGTTTCTGACTAGTTTAAGTTACCTAGACCAAGTCATTGAGTCGCCAAGCTCCATAAAGTATACCTAAACTCCCCTAAACCCTTTTAAACTATAAATCATGTCTTGGTTAATCCAAAACAAATTTGTTGTCTAGTGAATAGGTTGTTAGACATAAGTTAATGTCCCAAGGCTACCAAGAGGGGGAGTGAATTGGAAGTTTTAAAACTTAAACCCTCTTTGAAAAAGTGTTGAACCGAAATGAAAAAATTTTTATTAAATTTTATAGAAAAAGTTTTTCAACCATAGAGTTTTTTAAACTAAAGTAAAATACGGAAAATAAAAAGCAGTAAAATAAATGACACAAAATTTATAGTGGTTCGGTCTAAACCAGACCTACATCCACTCCCCAGAGGCACCCTCTGAGTATTGCACTAATACCAATAGTGACTCTTCTTTTGCACCCACAATAAGGCGGAGAAGCCTTTACAAAACACTCTTTTCACTCTTACAGAGAACAAATCATCCCGTACGATAATTTAATTTCATATGGATGAAATTTTTACAGTGAGCAAATCATACTGTACGATAACTTATTTTTGTCTTGATGAAAATCTTACAGAGAGCAAATCGTCCTGTACGATAATTTATTTCGTCCCGGACGAATAGGACTTAGAAAATTTTTCTAGCTAGTTTTTTATTCATTCCATGTGATCTTAATAGGAGATCACTGTCTGATCGTCCCATACGAACTGATATCATCCCGTATGATCAGAATAAATTTTATATGATCTCCTTATGTGTGTATGTGTGTATGTTTTTATTCACTCAATTACAATCACTCCCTCTCAAATAAAATGATAATTTTGAGCTTCAAAAACTAAAGGTATTTCTTGCTGAATTTGATTTGAAGACTTCGTGTTTGAGAGTTTGTTTCACCTGAAATGTTAGTACACCCAAAAGCAAATACAAATCTTCTAAAATTGTTAGGAGATAACTATACATTTGAACAATAATATTTGGAATCATCAAAACTATACAAGTTGCAAAAATGTAAAACATGCAAATAGCAACTATCTTAACACAATTTACTATCTCGACTTAAATCTTGCATACCTCATAGATTTCATCACATCTGACATTGGCTTTCTGATTTTAAATCCTACCTGAATCATCTGCTTAGTGCCTTCACATATAAAACCTACCAACCCTAGCTTCCAAAGCTAAGAGTTGACCCAATCAACCTACTCGATTTAGGTAAATTTATTTCAATGTATCTTAAATAATTACATTTACTATAACTAGCCTATTTTAACTCATTAAATTTTCCCAATTAAATGTACTAAAGATTCTAAAGGGTCACATCCATTTAACATGTCCCCTAGGTCAAAGGTTGACCTACGAAACTATATTATGATTGGTTAAATCAACTTAGCTTTAATAAAATACATGCATACAACTAATTAGCCTACATTGGTTATCCAAACTCAACCCAATTAACCTATCACAAGCTCCCTAAGCCTTAGCCTAGTCACCTAGTATTTAGTTTACTTGGTTAACTCATATAGAAGGGTCAACCTAAGCTAGGTTTAGTAAAAGTCCCGTAAACATTAAATTATGTGATTCTAAGTAACTAGACCTGACCTGATTAACTTCTAGAAGTTTCCTAGCTATGTGTTGACAAGGTTTGACCAATCGACCAAGCTAAATGGCCAATTTAGCTAAGTTTGGTCAACACTTTTATATGCATAAAATTAGTTTAATCCAAATATTATTATCCATTCTAAATCATGATTAGATAATTCCTCCATGAACCTAATCCAACTTAATGGTCTGCTTTGTCTTGAGCTTGACCTAATGGACCCCACTTGCTAAAATGCCCAATAACATTTTTTCCTTTTTCTAGCCCACCCCCCATCCTCACTCACTACTTCATAACCACCAAAAAAACTTATATAATGATAGATTGAATCTATACATCGCTCTCTTAATTATTTTTTGTAATAAGGTTCACTACTTAAAGCTATTTATATCAAATAAAATTTATTCTTTTTAGCTATCGGGAGGCAGGAGATGAAATATGAAATGTCTACCCTATATGTAATATTTTAGATGGTCTAGATTTCATAGTATTTAGCATGTATGCAACCCCCTCCTTGCATTTACATACAAGTCCATATAACTTATATGTCATCGATGATGAAAACCATCAATCTCCAGCCATCCTCCATCTTAGTTTCATTAACTCCTACTTTATTCCATCTCCATCCAAGCTTCCTTTAGCAAAGTTACTGGTCTAGGACTTTAGAGTATACTATAACTAAAAGGCTACTTAAATATCACCTACATATAGGTAAAACCTATACCCTAGCTACATATATAGGGTTTTAAAGTTTGTACTTAACTTATCATATGAAGATTCCATACATTATATAATAATATATTCAATCTATACATTGCTCACTAAATTATATTATGTAATAAGATTCACTATATAAAGATATTTAAATCAAAATAAAATTTACTTTCATTAGCTATTTGGTGGTACAAGACAAAATATGAAATGTTTATCCTATATGTATTCTTTTACATGGTATAGATCACATCGTATCAAGCATGTAATCAACCCCAGACAGTTGCTCCAACCTATCTAATCATGGCCATTTGATCATCTAGTTTAATTTCTACTGCGCTTTCTTATTTGGTTAAGTGGGCACTAGTCACCATTTTCAGCTCCCAATTAAGTCACCCTATATGTAAAGTAATGATCAATCAACATCATGGATCGAATTTGATTTAAATGGGTTTATAAAGCTTATAATAATATTTAAAGATTCAATAAATCATGTAAATGATTTCTAATCCAAATTTCATGTTTTACTACTCTATTCAAGAGAAGAAGCTCGTAGAAATTAAAGAAAAATTAATAGATTTGATGAGTAATTATTATTTAATTTCAAGTTAAGCACCATTATTTTGTTCAATTACTCCCAAAATACACATCAAATTGTCTTCAATTTAGGCTGGGATATACTATGGTATGTTATACACTTCCAAAAATATTTTTTCCTCCAATTAAAACCTCGACTATCATGAGTACAATTTTAAAATTGATAGATTACAATTTAACCCAAATGTTTGAAAAATTATTGTAAATACATACCAAGACAAGTTGAACATAAAATTCACAAACCAACTAAACTTAGTGGCATTTCAAACCCTAAGAATTTATTTTATATTAACTAGCACTCAATAACCCATAAAATTCACAAACCCTAAAATTAATCGTAATTAAGGCATGAAAACTTCTTAAATAAAAAAAATTCTAAAATGCATAATAAATTAAATAAAATTGATAAAATTACAAATTAAATTCCATTCAATAAAATATTTATTGAATATCTTGGAAAAATAAACCCCCTTTAAAATTTTATTATAAACCTCCATAAATATAACTTGAGACTTATTTAAATTTTAATTAAATTAAATCATTAAAATCATACGTTGGAATAAATACACTCAAATGTTTAGTGATTATAATATTTTTCATTCTTGACTCATGGTGAAAATCTTCGACTCAATTGAATTCAGTTGGTGAATTAATTTCAAAATCCTAAGTTCCTTCTATAAGAATGAATTTCATAATTAAATTAAATTTCTAAATTAAAAAATTAAATAAATATAAAACATTAAAATATAATTCAAATTGCATCAAAGTCTAAATAAATAGTATAATGTATGAGAAGTAAAATAAAATTTTAAATCATAATAAAAAATAATGTCAAACTTTGGTTAAACCCACCATTAAGGGTTCATAATTTTAATAATTTAATAAAATAAGTAAAATAAATTAAAATTTACATAAATAAAATTAAATTAGTAAGAATTAATTAAAAACAAATTAACCCACTACGTGAGGTCAGCTACATGAATCCATTTTCTCCATTGTGTCCTATTAAAAGTCAAATTCTCGTTTAAATCTAATAAAGAAAGGTCATTCCTAATATTTTCTAACCAAGTATTTTTAGGTCTACCCTTACCTTTCTTAAAGGAAACATAGGAAAAAAGAAAATTTTATTTTACAAAAAGAAATTATCATAATGGAAATAAAATCCAATAATCCTCACCTTGAAGCAATTGGGGTACTGGGGACACTAAAAGTTTAAAAATAACCAAATTGGTTGGTTAGTATCCCAGATTTCCCAACCAGGTAACAAAATTTGTACCCCTTAGGGGTGAAATAAATGCATTAATTAGATAAGCCTATGACAGGTTAATTAAAGAATTCAAACAATTTGAATTATTTAATTATAATTTTTTAAAATATTAAAATTAAGTAAAATCATTAAATAAAACTAAGGCTTTTATGTACTTGCTTGATCGCTTAGAGGGGGAACAAATGCATTAAATTTGTAAGATAGAGGATTTGTTAGATATTAAAATCAAACTTCACTTGGAGTTATTAATCAACAATATTCTATAAAACATAAAGTTAAGTAACATTTTGTTAATGATATATGAAAATATTAAAATCAAATTCAAATTAAATATGTTTGTCTTGTAATAAAAAACATGCAATGTATAGAAAATTAAAATTATTTAAGGCATTCCAAAGCCACAAAACTTGGTACTTTATGATTTACTTACTAAGACAACCAACTCTTGTCTAAGCTAGGTTGTTATTCTATTGGTTTCTTTTGTTGTGGTTTGTTAGACTTCTAGCTTAGAGGTTGTATAATGTTATGATTGTTTACTTTTTCTATAATTTGGGATGTCATACATGCATTTTGGCATATTTATTTACTTATATTGTACTTTACTTTTCTAGCCTATTATACCAACACTAGTACAATCAAAATCAATTTTCTTATGTAAAGTGTTAATGTAAATTATAAAATTCTAGTGTAAAAGTGTAAAGTTAAAGTAAAATGTTAAAGTGTTGTTGTAAATATAAATTATAGATATACTTATATAGGTCGATTGAGATGTAAATATATAAGGCTTGTGAAAATAATCAATGTGTTTGCCTATTACATATACTTGTAGGACTCCAAAGGAAATGATTCTTCTTCCTTTCTGGGATATTATCTATTGAAATTTTGTAGAAGACATAGAGCCAAAAGACTTGATGATCAAATAAGCAATCACATTTATAAAGATTTATGTCATTGTATAAGTGTAGAAATCCAAGCTTGTTATTAGTGGTGCTTGGCCACCTTTCCTTTCCTACAGACCCTGTGTTATACTTATACAAGTATTTGCCACATTTCATATATATCAAAATTAATTACACATACTCATTGATGCAAAGGTAGATAGATGACTTGGATTTAGTAATAGTATATTTTCTTATATTTTCTTGAGACATGTGTTATTGTTAGGACACATATATTAGTCACAGTATGATATAATTTTATACTAAGGACATAAACACATTTACCTATATGTATATACATGCAAACATATTTATTTTCCTTCAATGTATACAAACCAATGAAAAAAATTCTAATGGCAAGCTAAGTGCGGCCGAAGCGGTGTGACAGAGGGTTTAAGTCCATTATACTATAATTTTGTTCTTATAAAGTCAGTCCTATAGACTACATTAGTTGTATTGTTTAGGTTATATTATGTGCATCATAGAGGATAAATGTTTAAAAAACAATTATTTTAAAGAATATTAGTTATTTGCATTACATCTTCAAGAATTTTAATTATAATCTGAACTTGAATCATTGATTCAAATTTAAACAAGTGTTATTTGCCTTGTGTGCATTATACCTAAAAGCATGGTTTTAAAGCTCTTAGGTGGTTAGCTAGTCTTTCTCTAAAAGATGTAAGTTTAAATGTGTAAATACTCCCTATACTTCCTTTCGAGTGGATTCGCAAGATATTCTAATAATCTATAAATTCCAACTTAATTTGATTGAATTCTAAATCAGCTATGTCAAATATTTGTATATGTTACATTTTTTTATGTTATCCAAGAATCCAAAGCACTCTCTACCTTTCACCCATTCATTCAATAAATAATCATTCAAAATTTAAACCTTTTCTTATTGATTGGTTTAAACTTAAAATCCTATATCTAAATCCTTGTAGATTTAAAGAAGCTCAGTCACCACTTTAATGGAGATTTTTCTCAAGATTTATCTTAGGATGTAATTAACCTTAGAAGGTTGCTTCTTTAGGAGACCTAGGACCAAAAATATATATAGATAATGCTCTTATTTTATAAACTGTGTGAAAATATATAAATAAAGATAAATTATTAAACATTGGTTAATTTTATTTTTAAAATGATAGGTGAATTTCTTTTTAAGTTTTGAGATGAATATTACATTCCTTATGTGGAGCTTCACTATGGTAATAAATTTTGTTTCTATTTTTGAATCAATAATAAAGCATTAATCTATCTTTTGTGATAATATGATGTTTTCTAGGAAGATTACATTAAATAAACATAAAGTGCAAATTAGTTGTAATTTATTTGTTTATAGTGCCTATAAGTAGAGATTTAATTGCAAATGCAAAGGAATCCCAAAATAATATGGTTTTTGCTAGGGGAGGTGGGTTCTAGTAGATATTACTTTTATTAAAAAATTATATGAGACCGCAAATATAGATTTTAGTGATCACTCTTATTTTGTTAATGTACCTATATATTTTAAGGATGTTTTGAGATTATTTTATTATTCTAAATACTATTTCCTAGTGGAAATCAATGGAGGAGAGAATAGTAAACTTCTTTACCATTACTATGAATCTAAGGAAAAAAGCTTGGCACTATTAATTTTTTATCAGGTTGATGCCTAGTAAAAATATTAGTGTGGAAACTAAGGACAAAGACTTCAATTTTTCCCTTCAAAATTGCATATATATATATATATATATATATGTGTGTGTGTGTGTGTGTGTGTGTGTGTGTGTGTGTGTGTGTGTGTGTGTGTGTGTTGGAAAAATCATCTCCCACCCCCTTCTATGAAGGAAGATGCTCTATTTCTTTCCTCTCCCTACCCCTCTTTCTTCTTTTACTAATTCTTTCATTAATGTTTTAGAGTGAAATATAGTAAAGTGCTTATAAAATTGAAAGTTTCAAAAGGAAACTGGCTCAACCGATATCCAAGCCTAAAAAAATATACTTTAATATTTTGATTGCATTTTTATTTTAATTATTTATATACCAGCCTTAGAATAGACCCCCTAGATGTTTGAAGATCATGTGCTTGATCATAGGGATCACGTGTAGGGGATGCATCAAAAGATAAACGGTATGGAACAAGTAATTTATCATTGGATGGATCAACTGCTGGATCAATAGTAGTGGTAGTTCCCAAATGTTGTTGAGTTTAACTCAACATTGACTTAGATGTTCTAGAAGTGTAATTTTAATATCAACTCAAATCCATTCCACTTTCCAAAAGCCCCAACATATAATCATATAGTGGCCCTAGTACAATAGCATTAGAAGAGGAGGAATAAGAAGAAGATTTATAGGGGTGTTTTTCTTTATTTATTATTATTATTATTTTAATTTATTTTGAGGCAAAAATGTTGGATGGAGGGGGGGTTAATAATAAAGTTATCTTTCCCATTTTTTGTGCTTTTGCATTACTTGTGCTCTAATTATTTTAATACAGTTGCAAATTAATGAAAATTTTATATCTTATATTTTTTTTTGCAATATTTAAATATTTAAAAGTAGATAATTAAAAATTTATGTGATTGACAAGACATAACATTAAAAAACAATATTGAAAATAACCTAACATAAATTAATAATTTTCTTAAAATTATCACTTCCAAAAAATAAAATTCCTAAAAGCACTTACCTATGTATTTTAGGATAAATGGATTAAAGGTTGATTATGAATAAAGAATTTATGTTAATATTAAGGCATACTATATGAGTTTATTAACGTTATAAAGGGAACTATAACAAACCTTAGGTTGAATGAAATTTGATTTAATTATTGGAAAAAGAGAGAAAGGTATTCAAATTCATTATGAAATAATTCTCAAGAAAAATAAAAGAGGAGGAAAGAGAGAAAAAAATAATATGTCAATTCAAAAAGTACAAAAAGAACAAAAGAAAAAAAATTGTGACACTATTATAAATAAAAAATAAATTTGTACATAATAATCTAATACCATCAAACCAAACCTAAATTTGGTTATACCCTAGGAAACCCATAATATGTTTAAAATATTAAAAAAATAGTTATGTTATCATCAGCTGAGCAAGGAATTCTTCCTTTCCTCCGGCTAGGGTTCCTCTAGCACGTGGGTATTTAAATTTGTTAATTATAAATTAGGTTGTTAGGCCTTAGCTTATGTCCCAACGGCTAACCAAGAGGGGGGTGAATTGGTAATTTAAAAAATTTCTTCTTTTAAACCGATTAAATTTTAGTGAAATTTTAAAATGATTTTTTAACCATAGATAAACAAAAACAGTACATTAAAAAAGCAGCGAAAAATAAAAAAATATAACATTTATAGTGATTCGGTCAAACACGACCTACATCCACTCCCTGAAGTCTCACACTTTAGGTATTGCACTATTACCACAAGTGTCTCTTCTTTTGCCTTCACAGCAAGGTAGAAAAATCTTCACAAAAACTCTCTTTCACCACTACCCAGTGCGGTAGAGAACAGTCATCCTTTTACACACTCCAAGTGTTGTCAAAGAACTGTCTGCTGTTCACACTGTCCTAGTGTAGGAAGAGAACCTTCATCCTTTCACACTCTCCAAGTGCAGGCAAAGAACCTTTTTCCTTTCACACTCTCCAAGTGTAGGCAAAGAACCCTTCGGCTGTTCACACTCCTCGAGTGTCGGCAAAGAATCGGATCTTCTTGAAAGATCTTCTCACAAGAAATCTGAAAGGACAAGAAAAAAGAGTGAAGTAATCACAAATCACAAACGAAGATCCTTACCTTTGAGTAACCAAGTGAACCCTTCACACTTCAGTAGTAAAAACTCTCCTTCAAACACTATCTCTTACTCTCTCTTTTAATCTCCCTTCAATATGCACGAAGACCAAGTGACAAAAAGATTGCTTGATAATTTTAAGTGGACCTTTTAAAAGAAAGACACAAAAAACTGTCAAAAAATAATAAATTTTCAAATCTGTACGTTCATGATTATCCTGTACAATCCAATTTTGTACATACGAATAATATAAAAAATATTACGTATGACCTTAATATACATAGGTACGAACTACCTTCGTACCTGATCATCATCCCATACTATCATGGTTCATCCAGTACGAACCGTTATTCCCAAGGTTTATTGGGACAAAAATGCAGGATGGATTACAAGTTCAAAGAATAGAGGACATCATCCTGGGATGAAGGGGTAAATTCGTTTAGACGATTAGTTCAAAACAAGAGTCCGGAGGACATCGTCCAAGGACGAAGTGGTCAATTTGTTTAGACGAATTATTCAAAGTGAGATTCCAGAGGACATCGTCCATGGATAAATAAGATAATTTGTTTGGAGAATATTTCAAAGTGAGATTCCAGAGGACATCGTCCAGGGACAAATAGGATAATTCATCTGGATGAATAGTTCAGAATGAGATTCCAGAGGACATCGTCTAGGGACGAACATGATAATTCATCTGCATGAATAGTTCAAAGTGAGTTTCCAGAGGACATCATCCAGGGACAAACAGGTTAAATCATCTGAACGATTAGGACTTAGAAAAAAATTTTGCACCCTCTGTTAGTTCCATTGCTCTTAGAGGAGTATAACTGACCTGATCATCCTATACGAACATGGTTCATCATGTACGATCAGCATATTAAAATTGTGAATTTTAAAGCTCTCCCCCAGTGTGTGTATGCTGAGTTACTTAACTACAATCACACTCTCTCAGACTCAAGTAAAGGAAAATACCTACTCCAAGTTACAAAATATTATAAGCAAATCTTGATTTGAAGTCTTCAACAATTTGGAGTATGATTTCCCTGAAATGTTAGCACACACAAGAGCCAAAATTAATTCTTTCCAAAATATGTTATGAGAAAATAATAATCAAAACAATAATATTTGGAATCATCAAAACATACAAGTTGCAATAATGTAAAACATACAAAGCTAAGTAGCAAATCTTTCAACAAACTCCCCCTTTTTTATGATGGAAAAATAATTATTATTTGTATATATTTGAAAGTCCTAAGTTTCTCCTAAATTCCCCCTGGAAGAATAAACATGTGAGAATAAGGGGCATTATTGTTGAACTTATCATATTTTTTAATTTTAAATTTTTATATAGATAAAAAAATACTAAAACATAAAAAATAAACCCAAAAACACAAAGACAATGAACAATCCAAAAAAAATGCGAACAACACACAAATGTCAAATAATATTTCTCCCCATTTTTTACAACAACAAAAAGAGAAGAAGAAACAAATAAATATAAAAATATAAGAAGTCATATGAAAAGCCCTTGATAATTGATCCTTTAAAGAGATGGAGTTATATTTGCAAATAAAAATTAAATGTCATTTGAGAAATAGAAAGATTCATATGATTTAAGTATAGATATAACATAGAAAAGAAAAAAAGAATTGAAATCATGAATCAATTTAGATAATGAGATAAGCAAAATCATTGAAAAGTAGATGTATGTAAAATTTGTATATTTCAAATTTCAATATAAAATAAAATTGATAAGAAGATTAATTTAAATTTAAAGATTAAAAGATTGAGGAAAGAACATATACTTGTGGCGTTTTACGCATCTTTTCAATATTTATGGCACACTTTGTGCATCTTTTTTTGTGGTCTTATTTTATGCCTCTTTTTAAAATTGCAAACTACTGTGATTTCTTTTGATTTTTTGTACATTTGTATATTTTCAAGTGTTTTCTTGATCTTTTCGAAATCGATATTCTAAAATCTCAAATTTCTCTTAGTACAACAATATTTATATTGAAAATAAAAATAAAAAATAAGTAAACATAAAAATTGCAATAATAATATTAAAATTATGTTAGTCTAACAAGAGACAAGAGATTGACATTCTTAACTAGATCAAGTTATAACACAACTTAAATTTTTAAAAAAAATTAGATTTTCTAATTAATTCAATTTTGTATTGAAATTCAATAATATAGCACTTGTTAGATCAATATTTTAAAGATGATCATATAGGCTAACACACATTTCTAAAAAGAGATAAATAATACAAAAACAAGATAGATAACTTTTATTGATATCAATGGTAAAAGATAATACATTGAGCATGGTTGATATCAATACAAAGATATTTTTAACAAATAACATATAAAAACATGAAAACTAACACATAACATAAAAATATAAAAATATAAACAACAACAACACATAACATCTCATCACATGTAGAGAGAAGCATGAAAGACGTATAATCATCACTCTGAAGGGCCCTAATCTAGAGGAGGAGGTTGGTTGAAAATATTAAAATAGTTATTCATCATAGCTATATTCGTGTTGACGGATTCAATTTGACCTCGAACCCAACCCATATCCTGCTGATATTGATAGTCCTGCTGTTAAAGATGAGTTTCAATCTGATCAAAATGTTGATCAAAATGACTCTCAAGACAATCAAATCGCGGGACCATATCCTAAAATTTTTGTCCACCAGCAGGTGCAGGTTAATCTCTTCTCCTTTCCTCCTCATAGCCACTACTTAGGACATGTGGATCTTTATTAAAGATTGCTCGGAACGATGCATCATTGTAGTAGATAGGCTCCTCTAGATTTCGAACAAGATGAACTAGTTCATACTTATTTTCCAAAATGTAGGTCACAAGATGTCCTAAGGCTATATTGTTCTTTCTCCTATGGGAGACATGTCCAATCTCAGATAGTCTGTACATGTAGTTAATGATCAGTTGGGCTTCATCTATTAGTTGGCTAGTCATAATCAGATATGTCACTGTGGAAAGAAGAGGATTAATATTTACACAATCACCAGCTTTAGGAATAATGAAAGTATGAAGAACATACTGGATGGTTCGGGTATTTTGATTAAGAGTTGACACCTTAGGTAAATGAACTACCCCTCCAAACCCTCTAATAACTTTATTTATCACAGTACCGTTCAAGTTGGAGGAAGATGTCAAAGTATGGGCTCTAATCCCTTGAGTCCTTAAGTTTAAAAATATCCCCAAATCTTCTTTTGTTATTTCTACCTTCTTCTTAAAAACATAAGATCTAATCACACTCTGGTCAGAATTAAAAGATATGTTTGCAAGGAAGTAGTGAAATGCTTCCTTGTAGAAGAAGTGGATTAGAGTCAGAATAAGAGCAAACTAGGAAGAAGCAAAAAGGTCCATCACTTTAAATGAGAGTTGTTCTTGGAGAAGGACTCTAGAGGGGGTGATACTTGCGGATACAAACCTAGGAAAAGACACCACATTTTCTTTGGACAGAAAGTCCTTTCCTAAATTTCTAGAGGAAGGTCCCCTAGTTAGTTTCTTCTCTTGCCTAACTCTTTTGCTTGAACTAGCCATGGAGAAGATCAAGAAGAATAGAAGATTGAATAGGCTTTTGAAGTGAATGAAGTCTGAGTTCTAAACCTTTCAATTTAAAGAAAAAATGAACTTTCGTACTAACGGAAAATTTTTTTGTCCCATACGATATTGGGTTCGTACGTACAAAAATTTATTTTGTATGGATGAATGAATGAGTCCAAAAATGAAACAGCTTTTCATAAACATGCAAGTTATGAGGCGTCCTTTCACATAGACTTTTGTCCAAATGATCGTACAGATGAACAGGTGTTCGTCCGGGATGATCAATTAATTAAGATCACTTTTATAATGGTTTGAAACGTCCCCCACACAGAATTTCCACGTGTTCGTATGTATGAACTGAACGTTCGTACGTACGATCAGCATTAAAAATTGATCTTATCTGTATAACCATCTACTTACATACATACGATTACATACTCATCATCCAGATGATTGATGGATCATACAGATGAATGGTAATAAAGAAACTAAAAAACTGCATGCAAGCTATTCAAATCAACAGTTAATACGCTGTACGATTCATCTCGTATGAAATTAATTTTATACAGACGATTGGCACTCAAAAATTTTCATACCATTTCTCAAAAGAGGAATTTTGTTGTGAGAGTACATAAAACACACAAAAAGAAAATAGCAAAAACCAACAACCAGAAAAATCAAAAACACACACAAACAAAAACTAAAAAACACATGAAAAATCACAAAATAAAAAAAACACACTAACAAAACACATATCAATGTTCCAGAAACTTTTATTTAAGCATTCAAATCAATCACACCAATCCTTATCCTTAATGTACTAAAAGTATCAAAGGTTAGAGGTTTGGTAAAATTATCTACAAGTTAATTTTCAGTTAAAACATGAATGAGTTCAATTTATCCTTTGGATACATGTTCTCTTATGAAATGATGCCTGATTTCTATATGTTTGGTTCTTGAATATTGAATAGTATTTTTAGAAATACAAATAGCACTAGTGTTATCATAATAAATGGGAATAGTGCCTATGGTTAATCCTAAATCAATCAACTATTATTTCAACCAAAGTACTTATGTCACACAATTTCTAAGGTAATGTATTCATCTTCAGCAGTAGATAGGGCTACGGAATTTTATTTTCTACTGGACCAAGAGACTACAGAATTTTCAATAAATTGACATGTTCTAGAAGTGTTCTTTCTATTAACCTATAACCTACAAAGTCCGAATCTGAATATCCAATTATTTCAAATGAAGAGCTAAATTTAGGATACCAATTTCCTACGTTCTGAGTTCCCAAGATATACCTTAAATTTCTTTTCACTGCTGTCAAATGTGATTCTTTTAGATCTGATTGAAATCTAGCACATAAACAAACATTGAACATAATATCGGGTCGGCTAGCTGTCAAGTAATGAAAATATCCAATTATCCTTCTAAATTTCTTTTGATTAACAGATTTTCCCTTAGGGTCCTTATCCAACTGAACTGAGGAACTCATAGGTGTACTAATAGGTTTAACATTGTCCATTTCATACTTTTTTGAGAATCTCCTTAACATAATTTGACTGGCTAAGAAATACACCCTCCTCAATTTTCTTAATGCTAAAGCCTAAAAAGTAACTTAAATCTCGCAATAGACTCATCTCAAATTCACTACTCATTATTTTAGAAAAATTATCACAATGATTTTCATTTATAGATCCAAAGATGATATTATCAACATAAATTTATACAATGAGTATATCCTCTCCCAATTTATTTAAAAATAGAGTTATGTCCATACTCCCTTTTTCAAATGATCTCTCAAGTAGGAAGGTACTCAACCTTCCATACCAAGCCCTAGGTGCCTATTTCAATCCATATAATGCCTTCTTCAATTTGAAAACATGATTTAAGTGTTTAGAATTTTCAAAGCCTGGAGGTTATTCCACATAAACATCCTCTTGAATTATCCCATCTAAAAGGCACTATTAACATCCATTTGATAACATTTAAATCCTCTAAAATAGGCAAAGACTAATAAAACCCTAATCTGATTATATCCCTTAGCCAACAATCTAGCCTTATTTCTAATGACTACTCCTGAGTCATTTATTTTGTTCTTGAATATCCACTTAGTTCCAACTACACTTTGATCCTTTAAACTTGTAGTTAATTTTCAAACTTCTTTTCTTACAAATTGATTTAATTCTTCTTGCATATCCAATATCCAAAATTCATCCAAAAATGCTTGATCAATATTTGTGGGTTCTATTATTGACATAAAGTCTGAATGATTGACTTCTTTGTTCAGTCCATGCCTAGTCCTAACACCCTCACTAGGTTCACCTATAATCAATTCATTTGGGTGGTTTTTAAAAAATATTAAATCTCTAGGCAATGTGTTTTCTATTTCTAATTTTTCTTCTTAATTTATTTTCTCAATCTTTTGGGAGTCAATTTCTATCTCAACCTCTTCAACTATCGGCTCTTTCAAACTTTCAGATTCATTAAATATAACATGTGGGTTTCTTCAATCACCAAAGTCCTTTTATTGAATACTCTATAAGATTTTCCAATACTTGAGTATCCTATAAAAATTCATTCATCTGATTTTGGATCAAATTTTCCTAAGGCAGATTTTCCATTATTATGTATGAACACCTTACATCAAAAAATATGCAAATGTGATAAATTAGGTGTTCTTCCTTTTAGTAACTCATAGGGTGTTTTATTCAAGTTTGATCTGACATTCACCCTATTCAGAACATAATATATAGTGCTAACCACCTCAGCCCAAAAATATTTAGGAAGTGAATATTCTACCAACATGGCACGAGCAACTTTTATTAATGTTCTATTATTTTTTTTGACTACCCCATTCTACTGAGGGGTTCTAGGTGCAGAAAAATTGTGATCAATTCCTTTCTCCTTATAAAAATCCTTAAATTTTTAGTTCTTAAATTCTCCTCCATTATCACTTTGAATTGTCAAAATCTCACATCCTAGTTTTCGCTGAATCCAAGTTAAAAAATCTCTAAACTTCTCAAATGATTCGCTCTTTTGATATAGAAATCTAACCCATGTGAATCTATAGTAATCATACACAATCACAAATCCGTATACCTTCCCTCCTATACTTACAGTTCCAACTGATTCAAAAAGATCCATATGTAAAATCTCCAACAATTTACTTGTTCTAAGATCTTTATTGGACTAAAAAGATGACTTCACCTGTTTTCTTAATTGACATGCATCACAAGGTAATCCTTAGTAAAGTCTAGACTTGGTATATCTCTAACTAAGTTCTTTTGGGTAATCCTCCTAAGAATTTTCATGCTAGAGTGACAAAGTTTTCTATGCCGAAGCCATGACTCTTCAAAAATAGTTTTTAAATAAAAAGCAGGAGTTTTGATATAGTTCAAGTCTAGTATATACACATTATTTACTTTTATACCATTCAAAACATCAGTATCATTCAGGCTTAATATGTAGCTAGTAAGAAAAAAAAAATTAAAAAATATCTTTTATCACATAGCTAGCTAATACTCAGAAGATTATGCTTTAAGCCTTCTAATAACAAAACATTTTCTATAAAAAAGTTTTTCAAATTTTCTATCATACCTGATCCTACCACCTTTCTTGTGGTGTTATCTCTAAATGTAACCCATCCTCCACTCATAGCTTCTAGTGATATTAATTGTGTAGTATCTTGAGTCATATGCTTTGAACAACCGTTCTCTAGATACCATATTCTCTCACGAGGCCTTGTGTGAGAGCGATCCCGCACAATCATCAAACATTAAACCTAGGAACCCAAACAAGTTTGGGTTCACCTTTTTGCAAATTATAAACATATGCATGTATGATATATCTACGTTTATGCATCTTAAGTTTCCACACCAAATGAGTTTTTCTTTCCAATCTACAGCTATGTACTATATGTCCAAAAAATCCATAATGAAAGCATTTGACTCCAGGAAATGGGTTTCTCAATCTTCTATAGTTTTTCTGTCTATTCATGGATTTCATTAATTTAGGATACAAAATAGGATTCGTGAAATCTTCAAGTCTTAGGGGTATCTTATTATCCTCGAGAACTTTTATCTTTAATTTATAAAAAGAATTCATGTCTTCCAAAATGTGATTTATATAACTAATCTGATATTTTGCTCTCTGATTCATCCTTAAAAACTTTAAATTAGTTTTTCAATTTTGCATAGGATGATCTTAAATTTTTATGGTTCTTATTCAAATCATCATACTCATCAAGTAATTTCATATGGTTGTTATCAATTAAAGAATGATCTTTCCTAAGGATCTCATGTTCTCTTTGTAGTTCATATAACTCTAAGTTCAGACGAGCATGCATTTTCTTTAACTTCCTATATGAATCATGTATGCATTCAGAAACTTTTAAAAGTTCATGGTAAGTTAAGTCACATACCTCTTCTAGATCTAACTGATCAAGATTATCGTCCATCAGGAATAGATTGGTGACTTCTTCTTTTTTTTCAGTTTTTAATGAGTCTGAAGCTGAGTCCACCCAGAAAGATTTTTAGAATTTCTTCTTACCCTCTTCACCATTGGTTTCTCCTCTACCTTCTCCTTACTATGAGTGACTTTGAGTTCTGGGTAATCTGACTTAATTTGTCCTGGTTTTCTGCACTCATAGCAAATTACATCATTAGAAACCTTGAGATTTCTATTAAACTTACCTCGATTCCATTACTGGCATCTCTTTTGCTTCCTTTTTAGAAAGCTTCTGAAATGTCTAGTCATCAAAGCGATGTCGTCTTCATCCTCAGGTACAGATAGATCACTCTCTGACTCTTCCACCTTTATTACAATATTCTTCTCCTTTCGTGGCTCTCCTGCATCAATCTTTCATTGACTCACTCCTTGCTCGTGAGCAATTTATGATCCAAGAAGATTATCAATAGAGTAAACATTTAAATCTTTAGACTCTGTAACCATAATTATTTTAGCATCATAAGTAGTAGGTAAATAACAAAGTATTTTATTAACCATTTTAGCATTCGTTAGTTCCCTACCCAATGCATACAAAGAGGTGACTATTTGTGTAAATCTTGTGTACATGTCAGAAATGGATTCATTGGATTTCATGCAAAATAGTTCACAATCATGCAATAAGATATTAAGTCTAGATTGTTTAACTTCATTAATCCCCTCATAAGTTATACAAAGTCTATCACGTGTATCCTTTCCACTTTTGCAAGTGTAAACCCGCATGTAATCTTCAGATTTTAGAGCACAAAAGAAACTATTCAAGCATTTAGCATTAAGTTGTGCTAAGTCACGTTCTTCTACTATCAAACCTGCAAAGGGTGTTTCAACTCTAACTCCGTCAACCAATCTAGTTAGTTTTGTATACCCTTCCTGAACTAAGATCCATATACGGTAATCTAGTAAACGTAAAAATATAAACATACAAGTTTTCCTAAAATCTAAAGGAATATTGTCGAACAAGGGAGGTCTAGTTATAGAGTAACCTTCAGGTGTGTTTCATTTTCCAAATATAGCCATGGTCATTAATCAAAAAGTAGTATAAACTTATAATTTTGAAACTAATCTCTAATATAACTTGATAAAACTTGTTAATTATGAATTTGGTTGTTAGACCTAAACTTATGTCCCAACAACTAACTAAGAGGGGGGTGAATTGGTAATTTAAAAATTTTCCTCTTTTAAATTGATTAGAATTTTAGTGATATTTTAAAATGATTTTTCAACCATAGATAAACAAAAACAGGAAAAATGCAGCAGAAAATAAAAAATACAAGATTTATAGTGGTTCGATCAAACACGACCTACATCCACTCTCTAAAGTCTCCCACTTCAGGTATTGCACTATTACCATAAGTGTCTCTCTTTCACCACTACCTAGTGCGACAGAGAATTGACGTCCTTTAACACCCTCCAAGTGTTGGCAGAGAACCGTCGGCTATTCACACTCTCCAGGTGTAGGAAAAGAACCTTCATCCTTTCACACTCTCTAAGTGTAGGCAGAGAACCTTTGTGCTTTCACACTCTCCAGGTGTAGGGAGAAAACCCTTCGGCTATTCACACTCCTTGAGTGTCGGCAGAGAATCAGATCTTTTTAAAAGATCTTCTCACGACAAATCTGAAAGGATAAGAGAAAAGAGTGAAGTAATCACAAATTACAAACGGAGATCCTTACCTTTGAGTAACCAAGTGAACCCTTTACAATATAATAATAAGAACTCTCCTTCAAACATTCCCTCTTACTCTCTCTTTCAATATCCCTTCAATATGCACGAAGACCAAGTGACAAAAAGATTACTTGATAGTTTTAAGTGGACCTTTTATAAGAAAGACACAAAAAACCATCCAAAAATTATAAATTTTCAAATATGTATGTTCATGATTGTCCCGTACGATCCAAATTCAAACATGCGAAGATTGTAAAAATTATTGTGTACGACCTCAATGTACATGGGTACGAACTGCCTTCGTACCCGATCATCATCTCGTACGAACCATTATTCCTAAGGTTCATTGGGACGAAAATGCAGGATGGATCACAAGTTCAAAGAACATAGGACATTATCCTGGGACGAAGGGGTTAATTCGTCTAGACGATTAGTTTAAAACAAGAGTCCAGAGGACATCATCCAGGGATGAAGGGGTCAATTCGTCTGGATGAATAGTTCAAATTGATATTCCATAGGACATCATCCAGGGATGAATAAGATAATTTATCTGGATGAATAGTTCAAAGTGAAATTCAAGAGGATATCATCTAGGGATGAATAGGATAATTCATGTGGATGAATAGTTCAAAATGAGATTCCATAGGACATCATCTAGGGATGAACAGGATAATTTGTCTGGACGAATAGTTCAAAGTGAAATTATAGAGGACATCGTCCAGGGATGAACAGGTTAAATTGTCTGGATGATTAGGACTTAGAAAAATTTTTCACACCCTCTATTCGTTCCATTGCTCTTAGAGGAGTATAACTGACCTGATTGTCCCGTATGAACATGGTTCATCTTGTATGATCAGTATATTAAAATTGTGAATTCTAAAGCTCTCACCCGGTGTGTGTGTGTTGAGTTACTTAATTACAATCACACTCTCTCAGACTCAAGTAAAGGAAAATAAAGACTCCAAGTTACAAAATATTATAACCAGATCTTGATTTGAAGTTTTCAACAATCTGGAGTATGATTTCCCTGAAATATTAGTACACACAAGAGCCAAAAACAATTCTTTCCAAAATGTGTTAAAAGAAAATAATAATCAAAATAATAATATTTAGAATCATTAAAATATATATGTTGCAAGAATGTAAAACATGAAAAGCTAAGTAGCAACTCTTTTAACAGTGGACTTCTCCCCGCTTCACGGGATTTTTCCGGTTAGAGGCTTTTTACTTTTTGGCTAGCAGCTTCGCTTGGGGTTCAGGGAAGTTTTCTCCTATCTTTATTTTGTTGTTCCGATATCTCTTTTCCCGCTGGCCGTCATGGCCTCTCTGCAGCTCTTAGATCCCAGTTTTTGGATGGATCAAAGAAGTCGCATTCGTTTGTGGATGCTTTATCTGGGATTTCAATGGATGCTAATTTTCTACCTCTAAAATCATGTTCTTTCAGTGGATTTCCTGCTGTTTGGATATCGGAGGAAGAAATTTACTCTTTAGTCACCCCCTTCCAGTTTGCTTTGGTCAAATTTTTTCCTTCCCACCATCCTAGTTTAGAAGCTATCCGATAATTTTTTTGTAATCTTAAGCTTTCGAAAGAGGTTTCTGTAACTCTTCTTGATTCATCTCTGAAAGTTTGTTAGGGATGTTAAGCCCTATAGAACTGGTCTGAGGCTAACCAAGAGGGGGGGTGAATTGGTATTTTAAAAATTTCTTTAAAACCAAAAGAACGATTATCACAAACCAAATCACCACAAAAATAAGTGCAGAAGAAAATAAATACGGAAGAAGTAAAAAAAAAGAACACAAGGGTTTATAGTGGTTCGGTCAACTTGACCTACGTCCACTCCCCGGAGGCGCCCTCCGAGTATTGCACTACCAACGTGACTCTCCTCTAGCCCCCACAACTAGACAGAGAAGCCCTCACAAAAACACCTCCTTTTTCCCACACCCGGCAAGGCAGAGAACCCAACTCCTTTTGCTTCCTCCTGAAGCAGATAAAGAACCACGACCACTTGCTGAAACATACCTCTCCCAACCCTTTCAAGGACAAGAGACTCTAGGGAAGAAGAAGCGGAATAATTCTTGGAGCAACCCTTGTGAATCCCCTCACAAGCTTCCCCTCATAAGATCCTCTCTCTCTCTCTCCCTCTCTCTCTCTCTCTCTCTCTCTCCTTTAGGTTTTCTCAGGTCAAGATAGCAGCCAATGATGTTCAAAAATGTTGAAAAAGAGCTCTTAAATAGAAGAGCTTCAAAGGGGCTCATTAATTATAAGTTGTCGACTTTATTGTCCAGGATGATATGGAAATCGTCCTAGCCGATCAGTATAAATCTCATAAGATTGGCCAGAGCATTGCTCTGAATGTAAACTGGACGATTAAAAATTTGCTTGATCATCAAGGACAATCTCACAATTGTCCTGACCGATCAGTTCAAATTAAAGAAAAGTTGTCCAGAGCATCGTCCTAAATTTGAGCTGGCCGATATTTATCATCCATAAGCAACTAAGGGTTTTTGAATAGATCATCCTTGTCGATCCTGCGATCGTCCAGGATGATGTGATCATATCAATTATCCTTAATTACTTCCTTAATTCTTGGATCAATTTAGGCATAATTGTGTAATATCGTCCAGGCCAATTTTTTGTTCTCATTGCAAGATGCATGTCCATGCGATTAATGAATGTTTCCATTTACATCCTAATCTTCATAAGGAGAAAGGTCCTTTAACATCTAATGTGAATGTTGTTAGTGATAATTTGCCTTTAGTTCAAAATGAGGTTGGTAACGGTTCTGGTACAATGGATATGGGGGTCCAAAATTGTGATCATGTGGGGGAGGTTCCTTTGGACAAGGATTTGGAAGAGAATTTAATTACTGATGCTATTATTCCCAATGTACATATCCCTGTCGTGAATACTTCCTATCCTATTGTTAATGAGAATGGTAATAATGCTCTCGAATTCTCTTCTAATTTTGTTCCTGATCTGTCCCCGTCGGTTGTTTAGGAGGATGTTTATGCTTTAAGGAATCCTAATCTTTTAGAACAAGAAAAGTGGCAGAATGCGGTGTCTGTGAATAGCTCGGACAATTTGGTTATTGTTCTTGACCTTGGGGATGTTGAGTCCTCCAAGGCCCTCGATAATAATCATATTACTGTTTATGAACCTGATGGTATTAATTTCATTTTGCAGCAGGTGGAATTACATCTTAATAATGGTGAATCCTGTACGGCTAAGGCTTGTCCTGATCGTATAGAAAGGAACATCTCAACAGTGGAAGATGGTGTGTTTATTTGGAAGGAGGTAAGTCATCTATGGAGCCTTCAGGTATTGTGAATAATGATGAATTACTTTTATCTGACCATTATCACTGTGATGCTTTTACTGACACTGAAGTTAAAATTTTGGCTAAGTGTTATGCTGGAGAGGATAATGATATAAGCTTCTCTAAAGGCCGTGGTAAGAGAGGTAGAAAGCCTAGAATATTATTTTACAGTCTCCTAGGAATACCCATTCACATATTACTCATTAATTTGGTTTTTTATGTTTAATGCCATTATTTGGAATGTGAGGGGGATTGGGTGTCCCTCCTCGAAACTTAGAGTTAAAAATCATTGTCGCATTCATAATATTTCTTTACTTGTGTTGTTAGAACCTCTTATTTCTATGGATAAACTTTTAGGCACTGCTAAAATATTGGGTTTTAAACATGCAAGGTCTAATGTTGCCAACAAGATTTGGGTTTTCTGGAAAGATTTTGTTAGAATTGATATTATAGGGGATTTTGCGCAAGTTCTTCATTGCAATGTTGAAAGTTCGAATTTTCAATGTGGGGCTTATTTGTTTATGCTACTTCTTCTCATTTTTCTAGACAGATTTTATGGGAGCAAATTGTGAATTTTCATAAGGTTTGTGCCCTTCCTTGGTTGGTTGGTGGTGACTTCAATACCATTACGAACCCGGCTGATCGCTTAGGGGGTTCTCTTCCTATTTATCAGTTTATGGAGGATTTTAATGGTATGATTATGACTTGCAACCTTATTGACATTAGTTTTTTGGGTAACAAATTTACTTGGCATTGGGGCCATCTTTGGCAACGGTTAGATAGAGTTCTTTTTAATAATGCGTGGATTAATTCTTTTAAATCCATTAAGGTGAAGCGTCTTAGTCGTACTCTTTCTGATCACTCTCCTCTTCTTATCAATGTTAAGCTTAAAACTTTGGGTTTGAATTCTCAATTTAGATTTCAGAACATGTGGTTAACTCATCAATTCTTTCTTCATGTTGCCCAAAATAATTGGCATGTCCCTCTTTTTCCTGACGATTCTATTTCTGGTATGGCTAGGCTTTTGTTTAAGTTGAAACAATTAAAGCTCGTTTTGAACTAGTGGAATCATAATATTTTTAAGAACATTTTTTCCAAAAGTTTACTGGCGAAAGAGAGGATTAATTCCCTTGAGGACATTTATCAATTGGACCCCTTGGTTTCTAACCTTTCTCTTTTAAATAAGGCCAAAGGGGATCTTAGCAAACTTTAAGGACAGGAATAAATTTTTTGGAAGCAAAAGGTTGCGGTTAAGAACTTAGTGAAGGGGGATAATAACACTAAATATTTTCATGCTTTAGTTAACAAGAAGCGTGCTATTAATGGTATTCAAAAAATTATTCGTGAGGATGATTCCGTTACGGATAGTAGTGATGAGATTTCTAATCTTGCTGTTAATTTTTTTCAAAATCATCTTAATAAGTGTTTCATTTTTTATTCTGTTGATGAGCATTTGTTTATTCCTAAAGTTCTCTCAAGAGGACAATAGGGGTTTATCCTTGTTTCCTCTTATTGATGATATTAAAAATACCTTATTTGATATGAATTCGGATTATGTGGCGGGTCCTGGTGGTTTCACTACTAAGTTTTTTCAGCATTCATGGCATATCATCGCTGATGATGTTTTTTCTGTTGTTGTTGATTTCTTTAATGGGTCTCTGATTTTCAAGTTTCTTTCTTCTACTTCTATTATTTTGATTCTTAAGAATAATGATGTTAATTCTCTGAATGACTATAGACTCATTAGTTTGTGTTCTATTTTTTTAGAATTAAAATCCAAAATTTTGATGAATCGGCTTTCTTTACTTTTACCTAAGATCATTTCTCCTTACCAAATGGGTTTTGTTAAAGGTCATGCCATTGTTGACAATATCTAGTTGGCTCAGGAATTTTATCATGATCTGGATGTGAAGGTTATAGGTGGCAACATGATTATGAAATTGGACATTGCTAAGGCTTGTGATAATATCAATTGGGGTTTTATTTACAAAATGCTGAGCTTTTTTTGGTTTTGATGACAAGTTCATTTCTCTTATCAGAACGTGTATTGAAAGTCCTTTATTCTCTATTATTATTAATAGCAAGAGTCATGGTTTCTTTAAAGCTCCCCATGGTTTGAGACAAGGTGATCCCATTTCTCCTACAATCTTTATCATAGCTGCGGATTACCTATCTAGGGGGCTTTCTAATCTATATTGCAAGTATCCTAGTCTTTATTTTAGAACTTTGGGTGGCATTAACATTTCTCACTTATGCTTTGCTGATGATTTCATTATTTTTGCGAATGCTTCGAAGAACAAGGTTAATAAAATTTTGAGCTTTTTTGATCAGTTTGAAGCTGTTAGTGGACTTGTTTTTCATAAGAATAAGAGTTGTTTTGTTATTGCTAAAAATGTTTCTTCTGATAGGGTTTTGGATATTAAAAATCTTACTAGTTTTTCCCAAGCTTTTTTTCCTTTAAAATATATGGGTATTCCGCTTTATAAGGGTAGGAAGAAGTCTTTTCTCTTTGATGGCTTAATTTCGACGGTGCACAATAGACTGTCAACTTGGGATTCTGAGTTTTTGAGCTATGGTGGTCGGCTTGTGCTTATTAAAAGTGTTCTTTCCTCGATTCTAGTGTATAGCTTTCAATCTCTTTTTCATACCAAGTTGGTGTGCACTAGGATTGACAGAATCTTTAAAAAACTTTTTTGGAAGGGGACTGCTAATAATTCTAAAATTCATTGGACCTCATGGGATAATTGTTGTGGTTCTTTACAAGAAGGGGCTCTTGGTTGTAACTTTATGGTTGATTTAATTTCTTTTTTTTTCTTTTAAAATGTGGTACAATTTTAGGGCGAACGAGACTCTTTGGGCCAATTTTATGAGGGCGAAGTATTGTGTGGGGATCCATCCTTCCAAGTGTGTTTACGCTAAAGGCCAGTTTAAGGTTTGGCATCGGCTTTGTTTGGTTAAGTGGAAAGTTGAGCCTTATTTAGCTTGGGGCCTAGAAGAGGGTAATATTTTCTTTTGGCAAGACCGTTGGATTAATGGCCAATCTCTTGAGTCGTTGCTTAGTACCAATGATAATGACAGTGTGAAGGTTAATTTTTTCTTTTCTACCAATGGGTGGGATTTGGATAAGCTTTCCAATATTATTCCTGTTTTTTTAATTCATCTGATTCTTAAGATTTCCCTTAATTGTAATTCCAAGGATGTTTTGCTTTATACTTTTACTAAAGATGGTCTTTTTGAAACTAAAGATGCTTGGCATGTTTTATTAAGTAAAAATGAGACTTCTAAGGTTTTCAAAATGATCTGACATAAGAGCATCCCCACTATGATTTCTATTTTCATTTGGAGGATTCTTCACAATTACATTCATACTAATGAGTTACTTAGGAAGGGAGATTTTAATATTACTTATAAATGTCAATGTTGTTCTAATGTTGAAAATATGCATCACGTTTTTATATCTTCTCCCATTGCTGTCAAGGTTTGGAGTTATTTTATGGATTTATTTCATCTTAATTTTTATAGTCCTTATAGTTCTGTTCATAATTTGTTTGATGGTTGGTTGGTGAGGTTTAAGGGTCACATTCGTAATGTGGTCCCATCTCTTATTGTTTGGTTTATTTGGTTGGCAAGAAATGATTCTCGTTTCAATGGGATAACTATGGATCATCAACATATCATTCACTAAGTTAAGGATAAGGTGAAGGCTCATTTTCTGCTAATTTACTTTTAATGAAGAATTTTGAGAAGGTTTTTTATACATTGGAGGGCTTTGGTATTAAGTTGGAGGAGGTTAATTTCACTGCTGAGACTAGATAAACTTACTGGTGTAAACCTTATGCTAACTTTTAAGTTGAATATTGATAGTATTCTTGAGGGGAATATCTCTAGTGTTGGTGGTGTGATTAGAGATCATAATGGTGCCTTTGTTTTGGGTTTTGCTCGTAGTACCACGGAGAATGATAAGATAGGTGGCTTCTTAATTGTTGTTCTTCTTGGTTTAAACTTGTGTGCTAGTCTGGATATATAGAATATTATTCTGGAACTTAATCCTTATGTTGATTTAAATTCGCTGCTTAAGTTGGATGGAAGCAATTGTAATTTTTCCTTGTTTTATATAAGGAGGAATATCAGGGAGATTTTGGCGTCTATTAACTGCTCTTTTTCGTCCGTGCCTGATGTGGCCAATGGCTATGCTCAGGCGATGGCCAAGATGGGTTGTATCTATCCCTTGATTACTGAGTTCTCTCTTAAGCAGTTGCCTGTCCCGATTCAAGGATTGATTAAATTGGATCAACTTGGTTTGCCTTATGTTAACTGATCTTCTCCTGGGTGCTGTCTGCTCTGTGTTGGGGTTGGTTCTCGTTCTGTGGTTTTTCTGTCTCGGTGTTGCCCTTCGGCTGTCCAATTTGCTTGGAAGTTTTTTTGGTGGTTTCTGTTGGAGTGTGCCATTAAATTGGTTATTTTGTTTTAGTGATTGTTGCTATTAATTGTTGCTCCTTTCGTGTTAGGGTGGTCTTTGGGGGTTTTGTCTCTTCTGCTGCTTCCCTGTTTCTTCGGTTTTTCTGCAGGTGGTTTGTGGTTTTGCTGTGCATTTGGGCTTGTTGGTTTACTCTGGAGCTTCACGGGATGTATTCTATATGGCGATATCCTTTTCTGAGTTTCTCTATATTATTTATTAGGATTGTTTTCTGCCTTCATTTCTATTTCGTGTCTCTTGTCTTTTTTTTTGTGGTTGCCGGCTATTTTTTGGGTGATGAATTGGAAGATATTGGTGGAGTCCTGCTGCTGAGAGTTTTTTGGTTGTTTTTTGTTTTCTCCTAATTTTTGGGTGCTTATTTTTAAGCACCGTAGAATGTTACTAGGTTGCTCTGTATTGTTTTTTAGGTGGGGAACTCAAGCTCTTAGGTTTCTTTTTGATCTTTTTATTTGTAGCTCTTTGAGCGGTAGTGAGATTGAGTTTCTCTTAAGGACCTTGTACTTTTTTCCTGGATATTAACGCGTAGGCCCTTTTGGTGTTTTTCCACTTAAAAAAAAAAGTACCATCATGATTATTCTCATACTTTTAATGTAAGGGCTTATATGATAATTTAAAGGGAATTCATAATTCTTTTATTATGTCGACGCATAGTGTTCGAGTTGAGAAATATATGATGGATGAATGGTTTCAATCTCGCCTACTTCTATCATTTAGCAATCATGTGGTAGAGTCCTTATTTAACCCCGAGATAAAAGAAGAAAAACTAGTGGGCAGAACAAAAATCGATAATAACTACTTTCCGAAGCCCATCAAATGATCACAATCATAAAAAGTATAAAAATTGTAATAATTAGAATTTAAGAAACTCCGGATTGATGTTAGAAAAAAATAAAATAAAATATAAAAAATTAAAAAAAGTACGGATTGATGTTAACCAAATTGGATTATCAGAAGCCAGTAGTCAATTTAGATCATTGCTAGGTGAAAATTTTATGTTGGGTTGAAGCGTCAACTGGAGCCCACAAGAATTAGCAATGGTTGACTAAGGCTAGAGCACCAAGGCTTAGATTTGTCCCTATTTCAGAAATCCAACAATGAGATTTTGGCTGCTAACCTAACAAACATTAACTTCATTTTTGTCTTGGCCTATAGCTAGCAAGCGTTTTAATCTGTGGAGCTACTATCCTTCATACAAGAAGTGAGAGCTTCCCAGTTCCAGGAAATTCACAATAAATCATCAATAATTGAATTATCCAATATCTGAAAGTTGCATGGCTTCTTTATTTATTATAATTTTGTTTTATATGCTCAAAATGTCGTATTTGTGTCTTATTATTCGAATTCCTAAAGCATATTCGTACGGCAAAAGTATCGAATTTTAAATAAGTAGACATTAATATGATTCTTCAAAATACAGTAATTACATACACTAAAAAGGTTAACTATAATCACATTTCAGCTGTACGCGCAGACGCATTTTAGAGAAAGTATTACTTTTCCTTATCACATGTAAAGCATCTTAATGGCAAATGCTTTTAGCTTAAAAAAAAAAGTTTCAAATTAAATTAAGTTGAAGAAATATATAAAAAGAATTGAGAAACATAGTAATATTAATTAGCTTTATATTTTATTTAAATAACATGATTTAGTTAATATTTAGACAAATCTGAAATAGTGCTATTATAAATTGAAATTCTACCAGTCTATATTTAGTATATTATTTAAATAAGAAGTTTAAATTTATATTAAAAGATATAGTTACGTTGTTGATCGAGCTGAAAGTTTAAAATTGATATTGATTTGTTATCCATTTCTATCCCAAATACATAAGCTATAATCTAAACTGGAAACATTTATGATCAATATTTTTAACAAATAGAGAAAAAAGAAACACCAGAATTTTTTACGTGGAAACCATCAAGGGAAAAATCATTGGGCTATGCCTAGTCAAAATTGATCATTTAGTATTTAAATAAATTACAAATAACTGACTCGTCCTAGAACTTGAGGGCTATCATATTACAATAGTCGACCAACATACTGAACTCTAGCGATGAATAGGAATAGGACGAAAATCCGGTGATAGCCGGTGGTTGAATGTAAATTGCATGTCAGTTAGCGGTCGACTTGAAGTACGGCGGCAGTGGGCAATCAAGTGGAAGTCTAGTGGTCAATCAACGAACATAAGGTGGTTCGACAATAGTCGGCTGACACTACAAGAAAATCAACGATTACCGGCGGTCAAATTACCACTAGAATTACCACCAATTTAACTGGTTCTGACCGTCAATAGTAACCGGCAGTTTATCGGACAATGTTTAATAATAAAACACCGAAAATGCTGGCGATAAAATAACCCCTGGGTAGGCCACCGGTTTTCTATTCTCACGACGCCTTTACTGGCGGCTATTAAGTTTTTTATTTCTGGCGGTCGAAACTGGCAGAAACCGTCAGAAATTGACCTAAAATTGGCCAAACCATCCCTTCCTCCTCATTTCTTCTCATATCATTTTTTTCCAGACCAGATGCCGCTCAGCTCACCCTCGCGCTCCCCTAAGACTATTTCCACATGAATTCGACCACCGACACCTCACTCCGGGTGACGATCACGCCCTCACTCCGACCGCCAATCATGCCCCTTTGCCCGCCGAAATTGCTTGCTCTGTCATCGACACCCTCGATCACTCCGGCTATGCCAAACGCCTCGAAGGTTTGAATTTCTTCTCTTACTAAACTTTTAATATTATTTTGAAGATTAAAAGTTGCTAGACTAGTGGATAATGAAGAGTTTAATGGAGAAGTATATAAGAATGAATGTGTTTGATGGAAAAGTATATAGAGCACGTGGTTGAGGCGTGATGCTAATGTTTCGCAAAATCAGTTTGGATTCATGCACGGTAGGTCTACTGTGGAAGCTATACATTTTTTTAGTGTTTGATGGAGAAGTATATAGAGAATAAGGAGGATCTACAAATGATATTTATTTATTAAGGGAAAGTATATGATAAAGTTTCAAGAGAAGCGCTATGGAGAGTTACAGAAATGAATGGGGTTAAAAATACTTATAATCAAGTCATTAAGGATATGTATGCAGGAGTTATTAGTTGTGTTCATACAGAAGGTTGTTTGAATAAATATTTTTCTACTTTAGTTGGATTATGTCAAGGATCGGCCTTAAGTCCATATCTTTTTGCTTTAGTCATTGATGTTGTCATTAAAAATTTGCAAGAGGTTGTATACTGATGTATGCTTTGTGTTGAAGATAATCTTCTTGTTTAAAAGACGAGAGAGGAAGTTGAAGACAAACTTAAATTATTGAGGAAAATCATAAAGTCTAAATGCTTTCGTTTAAGTATATCTAAAATTAAATATATGGAATATAATTTTAATAATAATAGTTATTGTGACCTTGAGTGATCAAGTCATTAATAAGAGTATATATTTAGATATATTAGTTCTATTATTTTGAGTGATGGTGAAATAGATAGGGTTATTATTAGTAGTAGAATTCAAGTTGGATGGTTAGAGTGGAGGAATTTTTCGGACATGTTGTGTGATAAAATGTCATGCATACATGTTATCCAACATGCTAATATAGCATATACATGTTATTCAAACATGTCAAAGGTTCATATACATGCATTATGAAGCACGCAATTATGTCGTACAATACTATTGTCCAACAATGAAACATGCATATGTTATATCCGATATGTAAATGCATAATACGTATTAGTCATGTAACATGTAAATGCATTACACATGCATACAACCTTCAAATATATTAGGCATATATATCATCCTACATTCAGATATGCCATATGCACAGATTATGTCGCATGCAAACATATTATGTGCATACACTAAGCAACTTGTAGATGTAGCAGGCATACACAACACACATCATGCAAAAAAAATCTGCGCTAATTCTAATTAGTAATATGCAAATGTATAATAATCATGCAAATTAAGTATGAATATGTCAATACATTATGCAAAATGCACTCAAAAGTGTATTTACCGCATTAGCATAATATTGATTTAAAACAAACACAAAAAATAGCTGCCTTCCAAAACCCGATTAGGAGACTAAATGATATTTATTTCTTAGATTTAAACGAGATTTAAGGATGTATATCTTCTAATAATTTATTTCATAACTACGTAGGGAGTATTTGTTTTAATATCCAAATGACTATCTAAGAAGAGAGATATTAGATGTATAATAGTTTATTATCAGGTCAAAGAGGATTGGTAGATGAGTTTATATAGGTAGTTGAGACTTTTATTAAAGTTGCATCTCAACTACCTTCCTTTTAGTTCAATGGATTGTTTAGATGACCATATTCAAAGCATAAAAATTAGGCATTCCTCAAGCTCGATGATGTAAATATTAATTTATATCGTAGAGGATTTGTTCCAGACTACTGAATTTGGATCTCACAAGGCGAGTATGAGCCACATAGAGATACTCAAGCCGGTCCATCCATAGCTTTCAAAACATTTGATGAAGATCAAGTGACTAGACCATATGAATAACATATTTTTTATGTAGAAAGTCCAGATTTAAGGGCTAGTGTGGAAGAGCCACCAAATGCAGAAACCAAAAATTTTTTTGAGTTACTACATGCAACTCAAAAACTAATTTTGGATGGTTACAAAACTCATTCAGAATTATCAATTACTGTAAGGATGCTAAGTATCAAAACTTAATATAATATTTCTCGTGATTATTTCAATGACTTCACTAGTATTCTCAAGGAAATAAATCCAACGGAAAATTTAATACTCACAAATTTATACATAATAAATAAATTAGTATCTAAGTTGGGTATCACTAATACAAAAATTTATTATTATATTAGTGGATGTATGTTATACTATAAAGATGATGAGATAGAACTTTATTGTCACACCTATAATGTGCCTTGGTTAAACTAAACTTGGGAAAACAACATCACCAAAAAAAATATGTTCTATAATCTAATTTATTTTATTTACTGGTAATTCCAAGACTTTAGTGGTTCTACGCATCAATGAGTTCAGCATGTCTTATGAGATGGCATAAGGAGAAATTAGCAAATAATTGTGTTCTTTCTCATCCATCAGATATTGAAGTATGAAAATATTTTGATCAAAAACTTGCTTCATTTACTACTGAGTCACGCAACATGAGATTGGAATTATGTGCTGATAGTTTTATGCCATATAGTTAGGCAGCTTCATCGTACTCTTGTTAGCTAGTTATACTAACATAATATAACCTTCCACTCGAGTTATGTATGATTATCTCATACATGTTCTTAATAATTATAATACATGGACCATATAATCCAAAAGTAAATTTTGATATTTTTTTACAATAATTAATTGATGATCTCAAGTTCTTATAGAAAGAAGGTGTCCTCACATATGACATCTCAAACAAACAAAATTTTCTTCTTAGAGTTGCATTACTTTGGACCATTGCCAATTTTCTAGCTTATGGTATATTATCTAGTTGGAGCATAGCAGGAAAATTAACTTGTCTTTACTGCATAGAGAAAACTAAATCTTTCACACTAAAATATGGAGGGAAAAGTACTTGGTTTGATTGTCATCATATGTTCCTACCTACTGATCATCTGTTTAAGTAAAATAAGGAAGCATTCATTAAAAATAGAGTTGAGTGGTCAACTCCTCCACCTAGATTTAATAGTGATGACATACTACAGAGCTATTTAACTTTTCATAAATTATTAATTTTCTAATATTATCATAGTATAAATTTTTGGGATATGATATTCATCATAATTGGATTTAAAAAAGTATTTTTTGGACATTATCATAGTGGAGAACAAATTTGATAAGGCCTGATTTAGTTGTTATATACATTGAGAAGAACTTTTTGTACAATATTTTTAATACAATTATGAATATTAAAGGAAAGAGAAAGGATAACGTCAAAGATAGAATGGATATTAAAGAGTACTATCGATGAAGAAACCTAGAGTTAGTAACAACCAATGTTGACAAAATAATGAAGCCCAAAGCTGTTAAGAGAGTTGTTATTTGCATGATTTACATTCTTGCAACTTGTATTATTTTGATGATTACAAATATTATTATTTTATGTATAGATATCTTCTACATTTTTTGGAAGATTTATTTTTACTCTTGTGTGTACTAATACTTCAGGAAAATCGAACTCCAGACTACGAAGACTTCAAATCAAATTCAGCATGAAATACATTATAAATTTGAAGCTTGCACTCTTTATTTAAATTAAATTTGAGAGGGAGTGATTGTAATTGTGTGAATATTCACAACACACATATGGGGGAATAATTTTTGTGAACTGATCGTACTGGATGAACATAGTTCATACTAGACAAACATAGTTTGTACGGGACGATCATGTCAATTAAGCCTCGAAAGAGCAATGGGTCGAACAGGCAACAAAATTAACCTTCGTCTCTGGACGAAACTCTCTGTATAAAATTGTACAGGATGAAATTAACCTTCTTCTTTGGATGAAACTCTCTGTATAAAATCATCCAGGATGAAACTTATTCGTCCCAGGATGAACCGAACCGACTTACCTTAGTTGGTTACATCTTGCAGGGATTTGAAACCCGACCTATGGAATAATCGTTTCGTACCAGACGAACCTAGTTCGTACGGGAAGATGATCGTGTATAAACATAGTTCGTACCAATATATATTAGGATCGTTTCCGACACTTTAAGTAAAATCATCCGGGATGATTCACGATAGTACGGGACGATCCACTACGTACAGAATTGAAAATTTGCAGTTTTTGAGCAGTTTTTCTTGTCTTTTCAGTATATAGTCCAAATTATACTGCCACTAAATCTTTTTGGTCATTGATCTTGGTGCCAATTAAAAGAAGACTCAAGCAGAGAGTGAGTGAGAGCATTCACAGAAGGATTTCTACCACTGGAGGGTGAAGGCTTTACTTGGTGTTCAAAGGTAAGATTTCATACTTATGATTTGAGATTAATTCACTCTTTTTTTTTCTTATTTCTAGATTTCTTGTGAGGAGATCTGTCAAGGAGATCGGGTTCTCTGCCCACAGTAGGAGAGTGTGAAAGGATGAAGAGTTCTATGCGCACACTAGGAAAGTGTGAAAGGACGAAGGGTTCTCTGCCCACACTAGGAGAGTATAAAAGGATGAAGGATTCTCTGCCCATACTAGGAGAGTGTGAAAGGACGGACGGTTCTCTGCCAACACTTGGGATAGTGTAAAAGGATGAAGGTTCTCTGCCGCACCAGGTAGTGGTGGAAAGAGTGTTTGTAAAGGCTTCTCTGTCTTGCTGTGGGTGCAAAAGGAGAGACACTATTAGTATTAGTGCAATACAGAGAGGGTACCTCTGGGGAGTGGATGTTGGTCTTGTTTAGACCGAACCACTATAAATCTTGTGTCGTTTATTTTTATCTTTTTGTTTTCCACATTTTACTATTTAAAAAGTTGTGGCTGAAAATTTTTTTAAAAATTCACTAAAGTTATTTTCGGTTCAACTCATCCAAAAGAGGGATAATTTTTAACTACTAATTCCCCCCCCCCCCCCTCTTAATAGCCATGGGACATTAACTTAAGTTTAACAACCTATTCACTAGATTCAACAATTGGTATCAGAGCTTTATTTCAAAATCATAAGTTTAAACTACTTTTTGATTAACGTAGACGGCTACATTTGGAAATCGAAACACACCCAAGGGTTACTCTATTACTAGACCTCCACTGTTTGATAACATACTTTTTGATTTTTGGAAAACAACCATGTCTACTTTCTTATAATCACTTGATTATCGTATGTAGATCTTAGTCCAAGAAGGATATACAAATCCAACTAGATTAGTTGATGGAGTTAGAGTTGAAACACCTTTTACAGACTAGACTGTAGAAGAACGTGACTTAGCGCAACTAAATGCTAAATATTTGAATAGTTTCTTTTGTGCTTTAAAATCTGAAGACTACATGCGGGTTTCCACTTGCAAAAGTGGAAAGGATATATGGGATAGACTTTGTATAACATGTGAGGGGACTAATGAGGTTAAATAATCTAAACTTAATATCTTATTGCATGATTATGAACTATTTCACATGAAACCTAATGAATCCATTTCTGATATGTACACAAGATTTACTCAAATAGTCACCTCTTTGCATGCACTTGGTAGGGAACTAATGAATGCAAAAATAGTTAATAAGATTTTTCGTTGTTTACTTACTACTTATGATGCTAAAATTACTGTAATTACAGTGTCTAAAGATCTAAATATTTATTCAATTGGCAATCTTCTTGGTTCACTTATTGCTTACAAGCAAGGAGTTATCCAAAGAAAGATTGATGCAGGTGAACCACGAAAGGAAAAGAACATAGCACTAAAAGTGAAAGAGTCTGAGAGTGAACACTCACAACCTGAGGATGAAGACGATATTGCATTAATGACTCGATAGTTTAGAAGCTTTCTGAAAAGGAAACAAAAGAGACGCCATCAATGGAATAGAGGTAAATTTAATAGAAATGATAAGGTTTCTAATGAAGTAATTTGCTATGAATGCAGGAAACCTGGTCATATTAAAACTGATTTCCAGAAACTCAAAGCCACTCCTAGCAAGGAGAAGGTAGAGGAGAAACCAATTGTAAAGAAAGGCAAGAAGAAGTTTCAAAGAGCTTTCTGGGTGGACTCAGCTTCATATTCATCAGAGACTGAAAAGGAAGAATAAGTCACCAATCTTTGCTTGTGGCAGATAGTCTTGATCAGTCAGATTAAGAAGAGGTAAGTGACTTAACTTATGATGAATTATTTGAAGTTTTTGAATACATGCATGATGCATATAAGAAAATGACGAAAATGCATGCTAGTCTAAGTTTAAAATTTGAAGAACTTCAAAAAGAACATGAAATCCTTAGGAAAGATCATGCCTTAATAGATGACAACCACATGAAACTACTCGATGAATTTGATGACTTGAATAAAAATTATGAGAATTTAAAATCATCCTATGTTGATTTTGAAAAAGAATTTAAAAATTTTAAGGATGAATCAGAGAGCAAAACATATCGAATCAATTATACAAATCGAATCTTGGAAGATATGAATTCATTTTATAAGTTGAAAATAAAAGCTCTCGAGGATAATAGGATACCGCCCAAACTTGAAGATTTTAAAAATCCTAAATTTTATCCTAAATATATGGAATTCCTTAGAAGACAAACAAATGGTAAAAGACTTAGGAATCCTTTTCTTAATGTTAAATTGTGGATTGCTTGGAAATATAGCTCACCCCTGTACCTTGAAGATGAAAACTAATTTGGTGTGGAGACCTAAGATGCATAAACCTAGACATATCATACATGTTCCTGATTATAAATTGCTAAAAGAAGAACCCAAACTTGTTTGGGTTCCCAGGTCTAACATTTGAAATTTTTGCAGTGTCGCTCTCACATAAGACATCGTGAGAGTATATGGTACCTAGAAAGCGGATGTTCAAAGCATATGACTGGAGATACGGCTCAATTCATAACGCTGGAAGATAGGAGTGGAGGCAAGGTTACACTTGGAGATAATACCACAAAAAATGTGGTTGGATCAGGTATGATTGGAAATCTTAAAAAGTTTTTTATAGACAATGTATTATTGGTTGAAGGCTTAAAGCATAATTTGTTAAGTATAAGTCAGCTATGTAATAAGGGTTATAGTGTAAAATTTTTTCCTACTAGCTGCAAATTAAGCCTAAATGAGAAAGATGTTTTAAATGGTAAAAGGGTAAATAATGTTTATATGCTAAATTTATATTGCATTCAGACTCCTACTGATTTTTGTTTGAAAACTGTTTCTGATGAGTCATGGCTTTGGCATAGGAAACTTTGTCATTCTAGCATGAAAAATCTTAGGAGGATTACTCAAAAGAATTTAGTAAGAGGTATACCAAAACTAGACTTTACTAAGGATCACATTTGTGATGCATGTCAATTAGGAAAGCAGGTGAAGTCATCTTTTCATTCCAATAAGAATCTTAGGACTAGAAAATCATCAGAAATTTTACACATGGATCTTTTTGGACCAGTTGGAACTATGAGTCTAGGAGGGAAGGTATACGAATTTGTTATTGTGGATGATTACTCATGATTCACTTGGGTTAGATTTCTATTTTATAAGAGTGAATCATTTGAGGAATTTAGAAATTTTTTGACTTAGATTCAAAGAAAATTATGGTGTGAAATTATTTTTATACAAAGTGATCATATAGGAGAATTTGAGAATGAGAGATTTGAAGATTTTTGTATGGAGAAAGAAATTGATCACAACTTTTCTACACCTAGAATCCCTCAGCAGAATGGGGTAGTCGAAATGAAAAACAGAACATTAATAGAAGCCGCCCAAGCAATGTTGGCAGAATACTCACTTCCTAGATATTTTTGGGTTGAGGCGGTTAGCACTGCATGTTATGTTCTGAATAAGGTGAATGTAAGATCTAAAATAAATAAAATATCCTATGAGTTGCTAAAAGGTAGAACATCTAATTTGTCTCATTTGCATGTTTTTGATTGCAAGGTCTTCATTCATAATAATGGAAAATCTGTCTTAGGAAAATTTGATCCAAAATCAGATGAAGGAATTTTTGTTGGATACTCAAGTGTTGGAAAATCTTATAGGGTATTCAATAAAAGAACTTTGGTAATTAAAGAGACCACACATGTTGTAT